>NW_022196589.1:187500-456158 GCF_008641045.1 Pistacia vera | reverse complement strand
AGGTTCCAAAACAGGTTCCAAAACAGGTTCCAAACAGGTTCCAAAACAGGTTCCAAACAGGTTCCAAACAGGGTACCCCCTACAGGTTCCAAACAGGGTACCCTTTTTACAGGTTCCGATTCCGATTCCGGTTCCTCCGGGGGTAAGAACCGGAACCGCACAGTAGCGGTTCCAAAAAATTGGAACCGGAACCTACCCGCACAGTGTGGGTTCTGAGTAGGTTCCGGTTCCGGTTCCGGTTCTACCCGCTACCCGTGCTCACCCCTAGATACAGCATGGTGGCAACAAACTAAATCTACCAGACTCAGACAAGGAAAGAAAAAGATCGAATCATGGAAGAAATTGAAAAGGCATATATGTGTTGCCTTTTTGCCTCAAAACTATACTAGATTGTTGTATCAATAATTACTGACCGTTTATGTTTAATGGTGTCGATATTGTTTTAATACCTAGTGTAATGAATCCCACATTGAAAACGTATCGAGGAAGTCTTAGACTTAAAAAAGAGAAGAGTCCTTTCACCTAACAGGTTAGCCTTTTGGGTGTAATACTCCCAACTCGTAATATTAGTCGAGATTCAAGAGGTCTCTCATAAGTCATACTCTAATCATTCTACCTTGCTTACTACAACACCAAGAATGCTTTTGATGATAGATTCTCGCGCTCAAGCAAATGCAATAACAAAACGACAACATCATGTGGACTCCAAATTCAAGGGCGAATTCCTCCATCTTGGGGGGAAGGATACAAACCATATTATATTAGGATTATTTAGGCAAAGAGGTTTTATTATTTTCTTATTTTTAGGTTTTCCTAATTTTGTTTAGTAGTCTTAATTTGATATTAATTCTTGTTGTTTAGTTCCTTAATAGACTTAGGATAGTAATACCTATAAATTGAGTTGTTTTCTAGCCTTGAAGGCATATTTTTTTATTCAATAAAATTGTTTGTTTAGAAACTCAAAGTTTGAGTTCTTCTTATTGTTTCTTGGCAATCTTGCGTGAATGGACAATCATATAACCGACAACAAATTTACTTATCTATAGAAGGGGAAGACGAATGAGAGCCGGAATTGGTACAAAGTTTGCCAAATCAACCACAACAAAGTTCCAAAAACAGGGAAATTTAAGATGGTTAAAATGCATTCTAATCTAGTTCTTCATCTTGCGTAGCTTAAGCTTTTGTTTTGAACAAAGCAGTAGGAATCCCAGTCTGTTCTTCGGAGATATTTCAACAGCTATAAGACCCTTTCTAGTACAAAAGTAATAACAAATTAATTAAGATAAACTCATGTATTGATAAATAAGTAAACAACCATCACTGATAAATAAAAGATGTTTTATCATAGCAACAGTGATTTACAACCAATGAACATGTCAAATTATCATCAGTTGATGCGATAACTATGCATATTGACATATCGTGTATTCTAATTTCTTTAAATAATTTTTAATTTCATATTATCCATCATATTAAACAAATTAAGTTTATATATATATATATTATTATATATATATTATATAGTATATAGTATTATTATTCCTTTTTCAAAAGTCTTGATTCAGGTTTAGAATAAAGACAAGTCCGAATCTTTTATTTTCAAAGTCTAAATTCAAGTTTAGAGTTAGATAAAGTTGCATAGATTAGACATCACACAATAATATTTATATTAAAAAAATCATTAGTTGTGAGTTCTCAGTATGTTCCAATGATCTCAAACTAGAGAAGTAGCACATTGTGTGTAGGTTTCAGACACAGTTTGATTCCTTTGCAAACACTCATTGATAATTAATTGGCTCAAAATATCAACTTAATTAGAAATCTAATACTTTCCCGGTTCCACTTATAATAAACTCGTTGGTGTTTGAAACTTTGAATTGAGAGTACTGTTTCAACTTCACCCTGAATACATCAATATGACATGAATGGGAAATACTCCTCCACAAAATAGACTTCGTTGATAAAGACAAGGCCTGACACAGAGACTATGAAACTTTGCAGTAAAATTGATGGACGAAACCAGAGAAATTTGCCTGAATAACAACTCATGCATAATATATTTACATATTAATTAATACTTTCGAGTTATCATTATGATTATCACCATCACAGGGTGTGATTCCCTTCTTACAATTCTAAGGTACAAATGATATCACAGACCCACGGCAGCAAATCAACTGTGAGTGAGACATGAAGTCTTCTGCAAAATCAATAACTCCAATGAACAAATCAACAAAACAAAAGCACCCCAAACCCCAATCAACCAAAACCACCGTACACTGCTCACTCACTGCTGCAACATAATATTTCTTATATAAATTGATGTACATTTCTGATATATAGTTAGAAATGAACTACCTCGGTTAGAACAGAATTCCACTCCTGGGATATGTTGCTCCAATGGAAACTGTATATAGTTAGTATAGACTATAAATAGTTGAAGAAGGAATCATAATCCGCAGAATACTGAAAAAAGTTTATCACTTGTCATTTCACTAGTTAATACAGGCTGTACAGCTACAGTACTCTACTCGCTGTTTTTTTCCCCTTAAAGTTTACGTCAAGTGTGAATGCTTTTGCTGCTTCTGGTTAATTTCAGCGTGTACGAGACTGTATGAATCAGAAAATTATCACCATATTTTTTTTTTTTTTTTTTGGAACCCTTTTTGTACTGCAATTCATCTGTGCATGCGAAGCCTGCAAGATATTAATTTCTGATATAATTTCCAAATTAATAACGACTAAACATTGACACCAAAAAATGTTGAAATTGTTTGTATGCAAGAAATTAAAAAACTATATTGAATTAATTTAAATATGTATAGAAAGCATTAGTTTTGAACATTCTATGCGCCATCTTATCTTGCTAGGTATTCAGACTATATTGGAGCATATTTAATTTTCGGGTCAATGAAACCCCTAACAATTTTAATAGACCAAAATAATTACACAATATGATTATACCTCTTTTATAACTTGAACACACACAGACTCTCTGAATATAATTAACCCTAATGATTAAGTTTTCATCTGATCACAAGGGGAAAGTTTAAGGTTTTTACTTTCTCTTCGCTGTGACGAAAGTTAGGTATAGTTTGAAAACAGTTTAAGTTTTTACTAAAAGCATATAGTTTTTAACCAATGGTAATGTCTGATCCTATAAGGTGGATATCAGAAACGGCCTGAGAGATAATTGTTGGTTAATTGGCCAACATCTATCATACGAAGGCCTAGGGGCGATTTACCTCGAACTATTGTGGAGGGGTAATAGTTTTCACGAAATAAAGTATGCCTCTACTAAAACCTGTAACTTTTCGTTTCATGGTAAGCATCAGAGTCAAATGCCCTAATAATTCCCTTAATTCTGTAAAGATCCGCGAAAGATATGTTTTGAGTTCATTTGCAGCAGATAACATAAGCAAACTATTCAAAAAACTTGTTCTTTTTTTTGTTTTTTCATGAGGCCAAATTCTGGATTTTGATGGGTAATTTGAGATCTCTTATAATATTCCTAATACTGTCGATGCAACTTTCTTATGTGCTATTTTTTCTTTCGTATGCTGTTTATTTAAAGTTTAGAGTATATTGCACTTACCTCCATACTATAGTTAGTCTATTTATTAGGGTGTTCAAAAGAACCGTTGAACCGAAACCGCGGATACCCTAGATTTGATTCTGGTTTTACCCAGAACCAGTCGTCATGGGTAGGTTCCGGTTTCCGGTTCCTATAGTTTAGAACCAAAACCAAAATCGGAACCGAGACTAATAAAATAAAATTAAAGATTAGGGCGTTAATAAAATTTTTGTAGAAAAAGTAAATGTGAATCATTTATATTTTATTTAATAACATTTAAAGTAGAGTTGGTTTAACTTTTGAGAATCTACCTTTACAATAACAGATTTGTTTAATTTTGAATTTATAATTGTAATTTTATTTTGTTAACAAGTGCCAGGTGGGAGTATTTGTGTCATTTTAAAAAACCTTTGGGGGTCATGTGATTTTACCGGAACCCAGAACCAGAACCGAATCGTTGTTACAGGTTCTAGTTCTGGGTACCTAGAACCGAAAACCATCGGTTCCGATTCTGGTTCCAAATTTCAAGGAACCGTCAGTTCTGATTCCTTCAAAAAGCGGGTCCCAGAACTGACACCTCTAAGTTAGATATGAGACTTTTGGGATATTATCACTATCGTTTAAACTTTTTAGATTTATCAATGAGACATAAGTTATAAATTATTCAATTAAGGTTAATAGAAATTACTTAGGTTAGATTTAACTTTGTATAAGGGTAAGATGTATTGAACAAATTCAAATTATTCTTTTTTACAAAATAATAATATAAATTAAAATAAAATTAAAAGACTAAATGAAGATTATATTATCCCTTTTAAAAATAAATAATGAAATTTTTTATTTTTTATTTTATTCAATTCTCTTTATTTTAAATTTCTTTATTTTTTTGTTTTTTGGATCCTTTGAAAATAAAATTGGTTTTGGTCTTTTTTACATTTTTAAAATTTAGGTTTTAAGAACTAAATTCACTTAAAAAAAAAAAAAAATCAGGGCATCTAAGTCATTTATCATTTTCCATTAAATTAACGGCTAATAACATTAGATCCCCTAATTGAACAAATTATACTTCTGTCCTTCCATTATAAAGTTTAAAATTTGTACCCTATTGATAGTTCCCTGAACTTTCAATAAAAAGTCTATATTACTCCTATTGTCTTATTTACATGTTATTAGAAATTAAAAAAAAAAATGTGCTAAAAATACGTCCAAATTATATTTGGATACAATATTACTCTTATGAAATATGATTTTTTTTTTTTTTTAAGTCCCAGTATATTTTTTACTTTTTTTTATTATATTGATTCATTCTAATAAGATGTGTATAAACAATAGGGTATTATAGACTTTTAAAAAAACTCTCACATATTGAACTAAATTGTTCGATCTCTATACTAGAAGTAAGTGAATATGCTTCAAACCTTAAAGATGAAGTGTAAATAACTTTTTTTCTTTCATTATTTAGGTGTATGTTGCCTTGGTTTTGGGCTTTGGAATACCCTAAGCCCATTATCCATGAGTTTTCAAATTGGGCCACTTATGTACTTCCTAAAGCCCATAAATCACCTTTTATAAATGGGACGATGAATGCTAAATTTCCCCACCTAAATATGGGAATTCTTTGGAGAAAGGCCGACGACTTGTGCATACCCAGGTTTGTCATAACGATAAGTTGGGTACCCAAAAGTTTTGAAATGATAAAATGGTACCTTCCGTCATGTTCTGTTAGTAATTTCTGTTTTTAATAGTGAAAAGACTAAAATGCCCTTGAAAGTTTCAATTTTAGTTTTTTTATAAATTTAAAAATTTCTAAAAACCCCCTAGTTTGCTAATTTAATAAACACCCCATATATAAAAAGTTTGTTAAATACAAAACACCCCCACCACCCGCATGCCATTCCGGCCACCATCGTCGAATCTGGCCGAAAAACTGCGTTACGACACCGACCCGTCGGATTTGTGTCATAACGTGCTGATCTGGCCGTCGAAGCAACATCCGATCTGGCCGGCGACATCGCAATGGAGTTTTGCGGCGTCGACGGCCAGATCTGCAATAGATTCGGCCTTTTCCGGCCAATCGGCCACGGATCTGCCGAGAAAGGCCAGATTACGTTTCGACACAGATTCACGGGTCTGTGTCGTAACGCAACTACTCCGGCAAGATTCCGGCGGTGTGGCGAATCTGGCACTGTGGGTGACAGGGGTGTTTTGTTATTTTACAAAAATTTTATATATTGGGTATTTAGTTAAATTTGTAAACCTAGGGGATTTTTTAAAAATTTTTAATTATAAAAAACTAAAATTCAAACTTTCAAGGGCATTTTATATTTTCACTATTATAAACAAAATTACTAACAGAACATGACGGAAGGTACCTATTTATCATTTCAAAACTTTTTAGATACCAATTTGTCTTTAGGGTAACCTTGGGTATGTTAAGTCATCCCTCCTTAGAGAATTATATATTTAATAGTAAACTATTATCACAAGTGGACTATTTTTCATAAGAGTCATGATTGTTATCCAAATATAATACGACTATTTTAGCCCATTAAATAACGTTAAATGTTTCAAATAACTTGTTATTAGTTTCAATTTAAATGTTCTTATATAATTTCATATAATTTCAAGTTTGACTTTAATATATTCAGTTCCAATTAGTCTTTTAGTTGAAATATATTTCAACTTGAATAATTTTCTCATAAATCTTCTCTTTCATTACGTAACTTAATATTAACTGATACTCGGTGGTATTCGTAAAAATCAACGAAGATCCTACAGCTAACACCCCTAAACAAATTTAGAGTTTTACCTAATTTGAACTACATCAGTTGGTATCAGAGCCGAATAATCCTTTACCCAACCCTTCCATTTTCAATTCCTTTCACACCCGTTCCCCACACACAAAAACTTTTTCTCAGTTTAATTCATTTTAATTGAGTTACTGCAATTTTTTTTGGTATCCGGGCCAAGGGTGTTTGCGTCAGTTTACGCACACCTCACTAATTCAGGACCCTAAATTAACGGCCAACTAACCTCCATTGTCTACCCCTTATAGTAGTCATATGGATTTGAACTCAGTACCTCTTGAATAATACATCCAAGTGTCCCAAGTCAAGCTATCAAAGCCGTTTTTGTTACGTGCAGTTCATAGAAGCAATATGCGGAGTTTTGTTTTCGTCCAGTGCAAATATATTTAGTCCCTTGATTCTGTTTATTTCAATCAACCCCATTTTGTAACTTATCGTTTTCAGTCTTGTATTTTCGTGAGTTCTAGTCCAGTCCTCCTCTCAATTACGTAATTTTCAATTTAGTCCCCAAAAAACAAACATAATGCCTCCTAGAAGACAACCACAAATCCAACCCAAAGTCAAGCTGAAGCTATAGCTAGGTTGACTCAGCAAGTGGAGATGATAACGCAAAAAAAGTGCCACTATAATAGAATAAGTGGTGCTCAACAACTCTTCTTTATTCCGCCGAATATGTCTGAACAGAATCAGAAAGAAGATGGGAATCCGGGTTCAAGGCGGGCATCCCTAAGTTCCATGCAAAAGGCCTTTGGATTAGCCGGTCGAAAGAAATAATCGAGTTCAAGGAAGTGGTCGATCAGCAAGCTTCTTTAGTTGCTACTACATTTCGCTGAAGGGCTACAGCTAGGGGTGAGCGTTCTCGGGTACCCGGCACTTTTTTCGGGGAACCGGAACCGGAACCGCACAGTACAGTTCCCAAAAAAAGGAACCGGAACTGGAACCCGCCACAGTACAGGTTCTTCATTCAAGGAACCGAACCTAAAATGCAGGTTCCGGTTCCTTTCCAGGGTATCCTGTAAAAAAATCCCCCCCTATTAGTTTAAAAAATATAAATACCTTATAAGTTTACAAATACCCCCTAACAAATTTTTCGTTATTCATTCATTTGTGTCCAATGTAACTCATAACCTGTAATCTCTAAGCAACGCTTGAATTCAATCAATCATCACAATTCACATAAAATTCGTCAATCAAATCAAAACACAAACAATTATTCATCACAATTCACATAAAATACTTCACCAAAATCATTTTAAACAAACACAATTCTTAATACATTACTAACTTGCCATTTGCCAGGGGTCTATTTGATAGTTAATAATTATTAATGTTTATAAATTTATTATTTAATGTTATAATTGGTTAATTTGGTATTTATATATTACCAAATAATATAGTAAATTTAATGTAAAAACAATATGTTATAATTAATAAGTGATCATACTACAAATGTAAATTGTAATGTATAATTAATTAAGTGATCATACTACAATGTAAATTGTAATGTTTAATTAATTAAGTAATATTTATTTAATATAACTGATATTATAATTAATTAAATTGTTAATCATTTAATTAAGTATTTAATAGTTGTTTATATAATAGAGTTATAATTAATTAAATAATCATACCATAAATTTATAATATAATGTTATAATTTAATAAAATATATAATTCGATTAAATATTGTGCAAATTAGTAATTACTAATGTTTAAATATAATATCATAATCATAAGTAATCATATAATTATGTAATGTAATTATTATGATCATACTATAATAGTAATAATGTAATGTTATAATGAATTAGTAATCAACCAATCTATATTAATATTTAAAATTAATTAAATTTCAAATCACTTAATTAATATACTAATGTTTATATGGAATGTTATAATTGAAAGTATCATATTACAATATATAAAGTAATGTTATAATTAATTAAATTTTTAATCGTTTATTAAGTAATGTAATAGTATAGTAAATTACTAATGTTTATAATGTAATTTTATAATCATAACTAATTAAGTAATTATATAATCATTAACTATATAATGTTATAATTAAGTAAGTAATTATAATATAATGTAATATAATAATTTATAATTTAATTGATGTATTATTTACTATAGAATGCTTAATTAATGTTTATAAGGTAATGTTATATTATAAATTTTTTTCATTTAATAAGTATTGTGCTAATGTTTATGTTAAATTATAATTCGACTTGTAAAATAAATACATAACTCTAATCAATTAATAATATATTTAATCATGTAATGTTATATAATTATATGATCATACTATAATATATAATTATGTTATAATGAATTAAGTAACATACTACAAATCTATAATTTAATATTATAATTATTAAATTTCAAATCACTTAATTAATATACTAATGTTTATAATGGAATGTTTAATTTATTAAGTAATCATATTACAAATATATAAAGTATGTTATAATTAATTAAATTTTTATCGTTTAATTAAGTAATTTTAGTATAGTGATTCCTAATGTTTATAATGTAATGTTATAAATTCATAACTATTATTAATTATGTAATCATTTAACTATATAATGCTATATTAAGTAGTAATCATAATATAATGTAATATATAATATATATATTAATTGAGTAATTATTTAACTATAATGTAATGCTTATTATGTTTATAGGTAATGTTAAATTAATTAATTTCTTATCATTTAATTAAGTATTGTGCTAATGTTTATGTAGTAAATTAGTAATTACTAATGTTAAAATATAATATCATAACTCATAATCAATTAATAATTATTTAATTATGTAATGTATATTAATTATTGATCATATAAATAGTATATGTAAATGTTATAATGATTAAGTAATCATACAAAATCTATAATTTAATATTATAATTAATTAAATTTCAAATCATTTGATTAATATACTATGTTTATATGGAATGTTATAATTGATTAGTAATCATATTTCAAATATATAAGTAATGTTATAATTAATTAAATTTTAATCGTTTAATTAAGTAATGTAATGGTATAGAATTACTAATGTTTATAATGTAATGTTATAATTTATAACTAATTAAGTAATTATGTATCATTTACTATATAATGCTATAATTAAGTAAGTAATCATAATATAATGTAATATTATAAATTAAATTTAATTGAGTAATTATTTACTATAATGTAATACTTAATTAAGTAAAATACTTTAATTGGATCTAATTCCAATTATTCACTTAATTGATCAAAACTTTAATAAATGTATTATAATATATTAAGCTTTTAATATGGTGTATTTATATGTAATAAGTATAATTGTATTCGTAATTTATTAATTAGGTTATTCTAAAAATTTACCTTTTTCTATTTTAAATTTTTTTATATGTAAATAATAAAACTCCCCTTTTTACATTTCACAAATTTTCATTATAGTCCAGTTTTTCCAAATAGTCTTCTAACAGGTTCCAAAAACGGTTTCAATATAGGTTTCCAAAGGTTTCAAACAGGTTTCCAAACAGGTTCCCACAGGTTCCAAACAGGTTCCCAAAACAGGTTTCAAACAGGTTCCAAACAGGTTCCAAACAGGTTCCAAAATCCCTAAAGAGAAACCATATTATTCAAAGAAAAATAAAAATTATGGGGGAAGACTTAGAAATAGAAGGTACGAGGAAGGAAGAGTGAATGAATGAAGGTATAAATAGAGAAAAAAAAAATTAAGAGAATATTTTTTAAAACGCCGACATGCAAATCTAGACACAGGCTGAGCTCTAGATTTAGGGCAGCAATTAACAGAGTTAGAAAAATATGTCGAAATTTTTGGCCTTTCAAAATGGGGAAGACGACGTCACTTAAAATTTCGTACGTGTAGATGTGTAGTCTGCTAAATATATCATTTCATACAGCTGGATGGCTCAAAATCAAAAGTATTAAGTGAAACTGTAGAAAACCCTTTCTCTCCTTCTCTCTATCTACCGCGCATTCTTCTTTTCTTTGCCTTGGCCTTTGCTTTGCTTTGCCCTAGGGTGCCACCTCTCTTCTCCCCTTTCATTATTAGTTACTGACTTGATTCTGAATCATATATAATGCTGTACATATATGCCAAAGTTTAAAGAGAACAGTTCACTACTGTAAATACATTTTGCAAATTATAGAAATGGATCATTTTTATTATTACTTCTAATAATAGACTTAGATTTTGTAATATAAATGAATAAATGATTACGAAGGGGGTGTTGAGGATCTAATTGGATGTTTGCAAAAACCTAAATGTCTATTAAAACAAAAGTTAAGCGACAAAGGAAAATAATAATCAAACCACACACAAGGATTTATAGTAGTTCATTTACTGTGTGAGAGTTATATCAGTTTAGTCTTTGCGGAATTTCATTATAAAAAAATTACAAGAATTCCCTCTCAAGTCTCTCATTTAGCGATTCTCACACTCTCGGATTTAACACCCTTTATAGTGTCTAGGACGTCCCTCAACTCTCCTAATGTAATACAAAGTCATTAGGGTTTTAAAATACTCTTACACTGAAAAAACATGTTTTTTTTTTTTTTTTACTGAAATAGAGATTTGGATTTTTTACAGCGAGTTATGTTGGAATTGTTAACTACTTCAACAATAAGGAATTACGTAGACGCATTCGGGGGTCTTTGGTACCAGGCGAGGGTTGAGGGGGCAACACCCCTGGGCTCATAGTCAGTTTGGGCATTTTCCATGAAGAGTCGCTGAATGATTTATTTAAGTTAATAATTCATTATTAGATTTAGGCTTAAGAATATGAATCCTTATAATATTAGGATTTAGTCTTTTAAACCTAGTATATAAATAAACTTTTCTTTTGTGTGAGTGTGATAGCAAATCATGGGACAAATTACTTTCATTGTAATGAGAGAAGTGAGACAATATTGATATAATATTGATTTTGCTAGACGTAACTTGTTAATTGGGTAAACAAGAATAAATTGCACGTATATTTTTTTCTCTTTACTCGATTAATATTTGTGTGTGTTTTCTGTCTTGATTTTGTATTACTTAGTATTGTTTCAAGTTAGCTATTAGAATTTGTTAGCGAATTTTGTGTTATAGTGAACCTGTCGCGAGACATTTGCTACAGTGAATACGTGTTTATTGCTATAACAAATATGGAAATTATGCTTCATTTCATTCCATTCCACTTGAATTTTGCTCCACAACTCAAAACTAAGATGAAGGTGAAAAAATCTTTTTTTTTTTTTTTTTTTTTTTTTTTTTTTTTTTGAGTCTTTAGTTTGATTCTTTTCTTTCAAGGGCTTCGATTTGGTTTTAAAGTTTAGACGAGATTGAATCTTTTCTCTCAAGGGTTTCGATTTGGTTTTAAAGTTTAGACGAGATTGGCCTAGTTAGTAAATTCGTGAATAAAACGAGAATTATACGGCTATTATATGCCCAGCCGTATAATTCACGTATCATTATCGAATTTCTGTATTTTATCAACACATCTGTATTATTCGCAAACTATATGTTTCATACGTTTTATTCATGAATTATTCATATTATTACCATATTTTATCAGTATTATTCGTATTATTGCCGTATTTTATCAACACATTCATATTATTCGCAAATTGAATACTTTATATTTGAAATGTTATATTGATTTTAATCAGGTGGTCCATGAAAAGTGTTAAAACCAGAATTGATATTGCCTTTTTTTTCAAAATGTATTATTGACAATGTACTGTATATACCCATACTGTATTTTTCCCGTATCGAAATTTTATGACTGAATATTTACAAACATATTTTTACTATTTGTCATATCATACCTGTAAAATTTTCATACTTTTTTTTTGTCGTACTCGTATTTACTAATTAGATTCAAGGGTTTCAATTATAGTTCAGAATTAAGGCAAGTATAAATTTATTTTTTCTTTTTCAGGGGTTTTGATTCGGATTTAGAGTTAAGACCAATATAAATCTTTTTCATTTCCAAGAGTAGTCTCAATTCAGGTTTGGTACTAATTAAAGACAAGTCTGAATATATTTTTTTCAAGAGTAATATTTTATATATAAATTATTTTTCACCGGTTGATGCGATAACTATGTATATTTGACATATCATGTATTCTAATTTCTTTAAATATTTTTAATTTCATTTATCCAATCATATTAAACAAATTAAGTTATATATAATATATATATATATATATATATATATATATAGTTAGTATTATTCCTTTTTCAAAAGTCTTGATTCGGTTTAGAATAAAGACAAGTCCGAATCTTTTATTTTCAAAGGTCTAAATTCAAGTTTAGAGTTAAGATAAGTTGCATAGATTAGACTCAACAATATATATATGAAAAAAACATTAATTGTGAGTTCTCAGTATGTTCCAATGAATCTCAAACTAGAGAAGTAGCACATTTGTGATAGGCTCAGAACAAGTTTGATTCCTTTGCAAACAACTCATTGTATAATTAATTGGCTTAAAATATCAACTTAATTAGAAATCTAATACTTTCCCGTTCCACTTATAATAAACTCGGTGGTGTTTGAAACTTTGAATTGAGAGTACTGTGTTCAACTTCAACCTGAATACATCATACATGAACATGAAATGGGAAATAAAGACAAGGCCTGACAGAAATAGCTATGAAACTTTGCAGTAAAATTGACGGACGAAACCAGAGAAATTTGCCTGAAATGACAACTCATGCATAGAAGTATTTACATATATAATTAATTACTTTCAGTTATCATTATGATTATCACCATCACAGCGTGTGATTCCCTTCTTACAATTCTAAGGTGCAAATGATATCACAGACCCCACAGCAGCAAATCAACTGTGAGTGAGACATGAAGTCTTCTGCAAAATCAATAACTCCATAGAACAAAGCAACAAAAACAAAAGCATCCCAAACCCCAATCAACCAAAACCACCGTACACTGCTCACTCACTGCTGCAACAATAATATTTCTTATATAAATTTGAGTACATTTCTGATATATAGTTAGAAATGAACTACCTCGGTTAGAACAGAATTCCACTCCTGGGATATGTTTGCTCCAATGGAAACTGTATATAGTTAGTATAGAACTAGAATAGTTGAAGAAGGAATCATGGATCCGCAGAATACTGAAAAAAAGTTTATCACTTGTCATTTCACGAGGGTTAAGTACAGATACAGTACTCTACTCGCTGTTTTTTTCCCCTTAAAGTTTACGTCAAGTGTGAATTGCTTTTGCTGCTTCTGGTTAATTTCAGCGTGTACGAGACTGTATGAATTCAGAAATTATCACCATATTTTTTTTTTTTTTTTTTGGAACCCTTTTTGTACTGCAAATTCATCTGCATGCGAAGCCTGCAAGATATTAATTTCTGATATAATTTCCAGAATTAATAACGACTAAAACATTGACACCAAAAAAATGTTGAAATTGAGTTTGATGCAAGAAATTAAACAAACTATATTGAATTAATTTAAATATGTATAGAAAGCATTAGTTTTGAACATTCTAATGCGGCCATCTTATCTTTGCTAGGTATTCAAGACTATATTGGAGCATATTTAATTTTCGGGTCATGAAACACCTAACAAGTTTAATAGACCAAAATAATTACACAAATATGATATATACCTCTTTTATAACTTGAACACACAAGACTCTCTGAATATAATTAACCCTAATGATTAAAGGTTTGTCATCTGATCACAAAGGGGAAGGTTTAAGGTTTATACTTTCTCTTCGCTGTGACGAAAGTTAGGGTATAGTTTAAGAAAACAAGTTTAAGTTTTTACTAAAAGCTATAGTTTTTAACCTAATGGTAAATGTCTGATCCTATAAGGTGATATCAAGAAAGGCGCTGAGGAGATAATTGTTGGTTAAATTGGCCAACATCTATCATACCGAAGGCCTAGGGGGCGAGTTACCTCGAACTATTAGTGGAGGGGTAATAGTTTCACGAAATAAAGTTATGCCTCTACTAAAAACCTGTAACTTTTCGTTTCATGGTAAGCATCAGAGTCAAATGCCCTAATAATTCCCTTAATTTCTGTAAAGATCCGCGAAAGATTATGGTTTGAGTTCATTTGCAGCAGATAACATAAGCAAACTATTCAAAAAACTTGTTCTTTTTTTGTTTTTTCATGAAGGCCAAATTCTGGATTTTGAATGGGTAATTTGAGATCTCTTATAATATGCTAATACTGTCGAATGCAAACCTTTCTTATGTGCTATTTTTTCTTTCGGGTTATTTGCACTTTTATTCTTAAAGTTTAGAGTATATTGCACTTACCTCCAATACTATAGTTTAGTCTATTTAGATTAGGGGTGTTCAAAAGAACCGGTTGAAACCGGAACCGGCGGATACCCTAGATTTGATTCTGGTTTTTACCCAGAACCAGTCGTCAATGGGTAGGTTCCGGTTCCGGTTCCTATAGTTAGGAACCAAAACCAAAATCGGAACCGAGACTAATATAAAATAAAATTAAAGATTAGGGGCGTTAATAAAAATTTTTGTAGAAAAAGTAATGTGAATACATTTATATTTATATTTAATAACATTTAAAGTAAGTTGGTTTAACTTTTGAGAATCTACCTTTACAAAGTAACAGAGTTTGTAATTTTGAATTTATAATTGTAATTTTATTTTTGTTAACAAGTGCCAGGTGGGGAGGTATTTGTGTCATTTTAAAAACCTTTGGGGGGTCATGTGATTTTACAGGATACCCAGAACCAGAACCGGAATCGTTGTTACAGGTTCTAGTTCTGGGTACCTAGGAACCGAAACCATCGGTTCCGATTCTGGTTCCAAATTTCAAGGAACCGTCAGTTCTGATTCCTTCAAAAAGTGCAGGGTACCCAGAACTGAACACCTCTAAGTTAGATATGAGACTTTTGGGATATTATCAATATCGGTTTAAACTTTTTAGGATTTATCAATGAGAGGACATAAGTTATAAATTATTCAATTAAGGGTTAATAGAAAATTACTTAGGGTTAGATTTAACTTTGTATAAGGGTAAAGATGTAATTGAACAAATTCAAATTATTCTTTTTTACAAAATAAATAATATAAATTAAAAATAAAAATTAAAAGACTAAATGAAAGATTTATATTATCCCTTTTAAAAAATAAATAATGAAATTTTTTATTTTTTATTTTATTCAATTCTCTTTATTTTTAAATTTCTTTATTTTTTTGTTTTTTGGATCCTTTGAAATAAAATTGGTTTTGGTCTTTTTTACAAATTTTTAAAATTTAGGTTTTAAGAACTAAATTCACTTAAAAAAAAAAAAAATCAGGGGCATCTAAGTCATTTTATCATTTTCCATTAAAGTTAAAAAGTAAATACTTTGCATTTGAAATATTAGATTGATTTTAACCAGGTGGTCCATGAAAATGTTAAAACAGAATTGATATTGCCTTATTTTTCAAAATATATTATTGATAATGTGCCGTATATACCGATTATTTTTTCCTGTATCCGAATTTATGACCAAATATTTACAAACATATTTTTTCTAATTTGTCATATTACCTGTAAAATTTTCGTACCTTTTTTTTTCGTATTCGTATACTAATTAGGTTCAAGGGTTTCATTATAGTTCAGAATTAAGACAAGTATAAATTTTTTTTTTCTTTTTCAGGGGTTTTGATTCGGATTTAGAGTTAAGACGAATATAATCTTTTTCATTTCCAAGAGTAGTCTCAATTCAGTTTGGTACTAAAGACAAGTCTGAATTTTTTTTTTCAAGAGGATATTTTAAATATAAATTATTTTTCACCAGTTGATGCGATAACTATGCATATTGACATATCGTGTATTCTAATTTCTTTAAATATTTTTAATTTCATATTATCCAAATATTAAAACAATTAAGTTATATTATATATATAATTATATATATATATATATTATATATAGTTAGTATTATTCCTTTTTCAAAGTCTTGATTCAGGTTTAGAATAAAGACAAGTCCGAATCTTTTATTTTCAAAGGTCTAAATTCAAGTTTAGAGTAAGATAAAGTTGCATAGATTAGACATCAACAATAATATTATATTAAAAAAAATTTAGATTGTGAGTTCTCAGTATGTTCCAATGAATCTCAAACTAGAGAAGTAGCACATTTGTGATAGGTTCAGACAAGTTTGATTCCTTTGCAAACAACTCATTGTATAATTAATTGGCTCAAAATATCACTATTAGAAATCTAATACTCCCGTTCCACTTATAATAAACTCGTTGGTGTTTGAAACTTTGAATTGAGAGTATGTGTTCAACTTCAACCTGAATACATCTAATATGAACATGAAATGGGAAATACTCCTCCACAAAAATAGACTTCTGTTGATAAAGACAAGGCCTGACACAGAGAGCTATGAAACTTTGCAGTAAAATTGATGGACGAAACCAGAGAAATTTGCCTGAAATGACAACTCATGCATAAGTATTTACATATATTAAAATACTTTCAGGTATCATTATGATTATCACCATCACAGGGTGTGATTCCTTCTTACAATTCTAAGGTACAAATGATCACAGACCCCAGCAGCAAATCAACTGTTGATCCCCCTTTTAGCCCTAATTTCTGTAATCAAAAACCACTAAAACAAGCACATTTCAAGTTAATAATCCAAAATATGAACCATAAATCATGCAAATAAATATTATAAATTTAAGTAAACTATAGATGTCTAGATATTCAGTATGAAGATGAAGAAGCAAATGATCATGGTTTAGAATTATTAAATTCGCAAATTTATGTGGAAAATATAAAAATTTAGCTATGATGGATGAGATTGAGATTAATTAATTCAAGACAGGGAGCTCCCTTCAGTCCAAGACGTGACAGCCATGGCTGAACTCAGCTCCTGCATCGTCGGATCAGAAACTCATCATTAATTAAGTCTTGTAATGATTCTCTCCATGATCGATCCATCTTCTTCTTCTTCTGCTGATGATGATGAGCTCTTGAACCAACGAGTCAGCAGCTAAATATCAGCCTTCCACTGCCTCGAACTGGACTGAAGAAAGCTCCCTTCACTCATTTACAAAACCCTAATTAATTAAAAGAACCCTAAAGAGAAACCATATTATTCAAAGAAAAATAAAAATTATGGGGGAAGACTTAGAAATAGAAGGTACGAGGAAGGAAGAGTGAATGAATGAAGGTATAAATAGAGAAAAAAAAAATTAAGAGAATATTTTTTAAAACGCCGACATGCAAATCTAGACACAGGCTGAGCTCTAGATTTAGGGCAGCAATTAACAGAGTTAGAAAAATATGTCGAAATTTTTGGCCTTTCAAAATGGGGAAGACGACGTCACTTAAAATTTCGTACGTGTAGATGTGTAGTCTGCTAAATATATCATTTCATACAGCTGGATGGCTCAAAATCAAAAGTATTAAGTGAAACTGTAGAAAACCCTTTCTCTCCTTCTCTCTATCTACCGCGCATTCTTCTTTTCTTTGCCTTGGCCTTTGCTTTGCTTTGCCCTAGGGTGCCACCTCTCTTCTCCCCTTTCATTATTAGTTACTGACTTGATTCTGAATCATATATAATGCTGTACATATATGCCAAAGTTTAAAGAGAACAGTTCACTACTGTAAATACATTTTGCAAATTATAGAAATGGATCATTTTTATTATTGCTTCAAATAATAGACTTAGATTTTGTAATATAAATGAATAAATGATTACGAAGGGGGTGTTGAGGATCTAATTGGATGTTTGCAAAAACCTAAATGTCTATTAAAACAAAAGTTAAGCGACAAAGGAAAATAATAATCAAACCACACACAAGGATTTATAATAGTTCCTTTTCTGAATGAGAGTTATATCAATTTAGTCTTTGTGGAATTTCACTATAAAAAAATTTACAAGAATTCCCTCTCAAGTCTTTCGTTTAGCGATTCTCACACTCTCGGATTTAACACCCTTTATAGTGTCTAGGACGTCCCTCACCTCTCCTAATGTAATACAAGGTCATTAGGGTTTTAAAATACTCTTACACTGAAAAAACATGTTTTTTTTTTTTTTTTTTTTTTTTTTTTTAAACCGAAATAGAGATTTGGATTTTTATAGCGAGTTATGTTAGAGTTGTTGACCACTTCAATAATAAGGGATTTCGTAGACGCATTCGGGGGTCCTTGGTAACAGGCGAGGGTTGAGGGGGCAGCACCCCTGGGCTCGTAGGTGTTTGGGCATTTTCCATGAAGAGTCGTTGAACGATTTATTTAAGTTAATAATTCATTATTAAATTTATGTTTAGGAATATGAATCCTTGTAATATTAGGATTTAATCTTTTAAACCTAATATATAAACAAACATTTCTCTTGTGTAAGTGTGAAAGCAAATCATGGGGCAAATTACTTTCATTGTAATGAGAGAAGTAGGACAATATTGATATAATATTGACTTTGCTAGAAGTAGCTTGGTAATTAGGTAAACAAGAGTAAATCACACGTATATTTCTTTCTCTTTACTTGATTAATATTTGTGTATGTTTTCTGTATTGTTTCATGTTAGCTGTTAGAATTTGTTAGCGAATTTTGTGTTATAGTGAACCTGTCGCGAGACATTTGCTACAGTGAATACGTGTTTATTGCTATAACAAATATGGAAATTATGCTTCATTTCATTCCATTCCACTTGAATTTTGCTCCACAACTCAAAACTAAGATGAAGGTGAAAAAATCTTTTTTTTGAGTCCTTTCTTTCAAGGGCTTCGATTTAGTTTTAAAGTTTAGACGAGATTGAATCTTTTCTTTTAAGGGTTTCGATTTGGCTTTAGGGTTTAGATGAGTTTGAACATTTTGTTTCAAGGGCCTAGTTAGTAAATTCGTGAATAAAACACGAATTATACGGCTATTATATGTCCAGTCGTATAATTCGCGTATCATTAGCGAATTTCTGTATTTTATCAACACATCCATATTATTCGCAAACTATATGTTTCATACGTTTTATTCATGAATTATTCGTATTATTACCTTATTTTATTAGTATTATTAGTATTATTATCGTATTTTATCAACACATCTGTATTATTCGCAAATTAAATACTTTGCATTTGAAATATTAGATTGATTTTAACCAGGTGGTCCATGAAAAATGTTAAAACCAGAATTGATATTGCCTTATTTTTCAAAATATATTATTGATAATGTGCCGTATATACCCGATTATATTTTTCCTGTATCCGAATTTTATGACCAAATATTTACAAACATATTTTTTCTAATTTGTCATATCATACCTGTAAAATTTTCGTACCTTTTTTTTTTCGTATTCGTATTTACTAATTAGGTTCAAGGGTTTCAATTATAGTTCAGAATTAAGACAAGTATAAATTTTTTTTTTTTCTTTTTCAGGGGTTTTGATTCGGATTTAGAGTAAGACGAATATAAATCTTTTTCATTTCCAAGAGTAGTCTCAATTCAGGTTTGGTACAAAGACAAGTCTGAATTTTTTTTTTTCAAGAGTATTTTAAATATAAATTATTTTTCACCAGTTGATGCGATAACTATGCATATTGACATATCGTGTATTCTAATTTCTTTAAATAATTTTTAATTTCATATTATCCAATCATATAAACAAATTAAGTTATATATATATATATATGTATATATATATATTATATATATATAGTATTATTTTCCTTTTTCAAAAGTCTTGATTCAGGTTTAGAATAAAGACAAGTCCGAATCTTTTATTTTCAAAGGTCTAAATTCAAGTTTAGAGTTAAGATAAAGTTGCATAGATTAGACATCAACAATAATATTTATATAAAAAAATCATTATTGTGAGTTCTCAGTATGTTCCAATGAATCTCAAACTAGAGAAGTAGCACATTTGTGATAGGTTCAGAACAAGCTTGATTCCTTTGCAAACAACTCATTGGATAATTAATTGGCTCAAAATATCAACTTATTAGAAATCTAATACTTTCCCGTTCCCTTATAATAAACTCGTTGGTGTTTGAAACTTTGAATTGAAGAGTACTGTGTTCAACTTCAACCTGAATACATCATATATGAACATGAAATGGGAAATACTCCTCCACAAAATAGACTTCTGTTGATAAAGACAAGGCCTGACACAGAGAGCTATGAAACTTTGCAGTAAAATTGATGGACGAAACCAGAGAAATTTGCTGAAATGACAACTCATGCAAATAGTATTTACATATATAATTAAATACTTTCAGGTATCATTATGATTATCACCATCACAGGGTGTGATTCCCTTCTTACAATTCTAAGGTACAAATGATATCACAGACCCACACGCAGCAAATCAACTGTGAGTGAGACATGAAGTTTCTGCAAAATCAATAAATACCCATAGAACAAATCAACAAAAACAAAAGCATCCCAAACCCCAACAAACCAAAAACCACGTACACTGCTCACTCACTGCTGCCAACATAATATTTCTTATATAAATTTGAGTACATTTCTGATATATAGTAGAAATGAATACCTCGGTTAGAACAGAATTCCACCTCCTGGGATATGTTTGCTCCAATGGAAACTGTATATAGTTAGTATAGAACTATAAATAGTTGAAGAAGGAATCATAATCCGCAGAATACTGAAAAAAAGTTTATCACTTGTCATTTCCTAGGGTTAAGTACAGCTGTACAGCTACAGTACTCTACTCGCTGTTTTTTTCCCCTTAAAGTTTACGTCAAGTGTGAATGCTTTTGCTGCTTCTGGTTAATTTCAGCGTGTACGAGACTGTATGAATTCAGAAATTATCACCATATTTTTTTTTTTTTTTTTTGGAACCCTTTTTGTACTGCAAATTCATCTCATGCGAAGCCTGCAAGATATTAATTTCTGATATATTTCCAGAATTAATAACGACTAAAACATTGACACCAAAAAATGTTGAAATGTGTTTGGATGCAAGAAATTAAACAAACTATATTGAATTAATTTAAATATGTATAGAAAGCATTAGTTTTGAACATTCTAATGCGGCTCTTATCTTTGCTAGGTATTCAAGACTATATTGGAGCATTATTTAATTTCGGGTCATGAAACACCTAACAAGTTTAATAGACCAAAATATTACACAATATGATATATACCTCTTTATAACTTGAACACACAAGACTCTCTGAATATAATTAACCCTAATGATTAAGGTTTTCATCTGATCACAAGGGGAAGTTTAAGGTTTTACTTTCTCTTCGCTGTGACGAAAGTTAGGTGTATAGTTTGAAAACAAGTTTAAGTTTTTACTAAAAGCTATAGTTTTTAACCAATGGTAAATGTCTGATCCTATAAGGTGATATCAAGAAAGGCGCTGAGGAGATAATTGTTGGTTAATTGGCCAACATCTATCATACCGAAGGCCTAGGGGGCGAGTTACCTCGAACTATTAGTGGAGGGGTAATAGTTTCACGAAATAAAGTTATGCCTCTACTAAAAACCTGTAACTTTTCGTTTATGGTAAGCATCAGAGTCAAATGCCCTAATAATTCCCTTAATTCTGTAAAGATCCGCGAAAGATTATGGTTTGAGTTCATTTGCAGCAGATAACATAAGCAAACTATTCAAAAAACTTGTTCTTTTTTTTGTTTTTTCATGAAGGCCAAATTCTGGATTTTGATGGGTAATTTGAGATCTCTTATAATATCTAATACTGTCGAATGCAAAACTTTCTTATGTGCTATTTTTTCTTTCGTTTTGCTTATATTCTTAAAGTTTAGAGTATATTGCACTTACCTCCAATACTATAGTTTAGTCTATTTAGATTAGGGGTGTTCAAAAGAACCGGTTGAAACCGAAACCGCGATACCCTAGATTTGATTCTGGTTTTACCCAGAACCATTCGTCATTGGGTAGGTTCCGGTTCCGGTTCCTATAGTTAGGAACCAAAACCAAAATCGGAACCGAGACAATAAAATAAAATTAAAGATTGGGGCGTTAAAAAATTTTTGTAGAAAAAGTAATGTGAATCATTTATATTTTATTTATAACATTTAAAGTAAGTTGGTTTAACTTTTGAGAATCTACCTTTACAAGTAACAGATTTTTTAATTTTGAATTTATAATTGTAATTTTATTTTGTTAACAAGTGCCAGGTGGGATGTATTGTTGTCTTTAAAAACCTTTGGGGGGTCAGTGATTTTACGGAACCCAGAACCAGAACCGAATCGTTGTTACAGGTTCTAGTTCTGGGTACCTAGGAACCGAAACCATCGGTTCCGATTCTGGTTCCAATTTCAAGGAACCGTCAGTTCTATTCTTCAAAAAGTGCAGGGTACCCAGAACTGACACCTCTAAGTTAGATATGAGACTTTTGGGATTTATCATATCGGTTTAAACTTTTAGGATTTATCAATGAGACATAAGTTATAAATTATTCAATTAAGGTTAATAGAAATTACTTAGGGTTAGATTTAACTTTGTATAAGGGTAAGATGTAATTGAACAAATTCAAATTATTCTTTTTTACAAAATAATAATATAAATTAAAATAAAATTAAAAGACTAAATGAAAGATTATATTATCCCTTTTAAAAAATAAATAATGAAATTTTTTATTTTTTATTTTATTCAATTCTCTTTATTTTAAATTCTTTATTTTTTGTTTTTTGGATCCTTTGAAATAAAATTGGTTTTGGTCTTTTTACAAATTTTTAAAATTTAGGTTTTAAGAACTAAATTCCTTAAAAAAAAAAAAAAATCAGGGCATCTAGTCATTTATCATTTTCCATTAAAGTTAACGGCTAATAACTATTAGATGTCCCCTAATTGAACAAATTATAACTTCTGTCCTTCCATTATAAAGTTTGAAAAGTTTGTACCCTAATTGATAGTTCCCTGAACTTTCAATAAAAGTCTATATTACTCCTATTGTCTTATTTACATGTTATTAGAATTAAAAAAAAAAATGTGCTAAAAATAGTCCAAATTATATTTGGTATACAATATTACTCTTATGAAATATGATTTTTTTTTTTTTTAAGTCCACAGTATATTTTTTACTTTTTTTATTATATTGATTCATTTCTATAAGATGTGTATAAGACAATAGGGGTATTTAGACTTTTAAAAAAACTCTCACATGATTGAACTAAATTGTTCGTATCTCATAATACTAGAAGTAAGTGAATATGCTTCAAACCTTAAAGATGAAGTGTAAATAACTTTTTTTCTTTCATTTTTAGGTGTATGTTAGCCTTGGTTTGGCTTTGGAATACCCTAAGCCCATTATCCATGAATGTTTCAAATTGGGCCACTTATGTACTTCCTAAAAGCCCATTAAATCACCTTTTATAAATGGGACGATGAATGCTAAATGTCCCCACCTAAATATGGGAATTCTTTGGAGAAAGGCCGACGACTTGTGCATACCCAGGGTTGTCATAACGATAAGTTGGACCCAAAAGGTTTTGAAATGATAAAATGGTACCTTCCGTCATGTTCTGTTAGTAATTTCTGTTTTTAATAGTGAAAAGACTAAATGCCCTTGAAAGTTTCAATTTTAGTTTTTATAAATTTAAAAATTTCTAAAAAACCCCCATGTTTGCTAATTTAATAAACACCCCATATATAAAAATTTGTTAAATACAAAACACCCCCACCACCCGCATTGCCATTTCCGGCCACCATCGTCGGAATCTGGCGAAAAACTGCGTTAACGACACGACCCGTCGGATTTGTGTCATAACGTGCTGATCTGGCCGTCGAAGCAACATCCAGATCTGCCGCGACATCGCAATGGAGTTTTGCGGCGTCGACGGCCGATCTGCAATAGATCTGCCTTTTCCGGCCAATCGGCCACGGATCTGCCGGAAAAGGCCAGTTGACCGTTCGACACAGATTCGACGGGTCTGTGTCGTAACGCAACTTCCGGCAAGATTCCGGCGGTGGTGGCCGGAATCTGGCACTGTGGGTGACAGGGGTTGTTTTGGTTATTTTACAAAATTTTATATATTGGGTATTTAGTTAAATTTGTAAACCTAGGGGATTTTTTTAAAAATTTTTAATATAAAAAACTAAAATTCAAACTTTCAAGGGCATTTTAATATTTTCACTATTATAAACAGAAATTACTAACGAACATGACGAAGGTACCTATTTATCATTTCAAAACTTTTTAGATACCAATTTGTCTTTAGGGTAAACCTTGGGTATGTGTAAGTCATCCCTCCTTAGAGAAATTATATATTTATAGTAAACTATTATCACAAGTGGACTATTTTTCATAAGAGTCATGATTGTTATCCAAATATAATACGACTATTTTTAGCCCATTAAATAAGTTAATGTTCAAATAACTTGTTATTAGTTTCAATTTAAATGTTCTTTATATAATTTCATATAATTTCAAGTTTGACTTTAATATTTCAAGTTCCAATTAGTCTTTTAGTTGAAATATATTTCAACTTGAATAATTTTCTCATAAATCTTCTCTTTCATTACGTAACTAATATTAACTGATACTCGGTTGGTATTCGTAAAAATCAACGAAGATCCTAACAGGCTAACACCCCTAAACAAATTTAGAGTTTTATCCTATTGAACTACATCAGTTGGTATCAGAGCCGAATAATCCTTTACAAACCCTTCCATTTTCAAATTCCTTTCAACACCTTCCCCACACACAAAAACTTTTTCTCAGTTTATTCATTTTAATTGAGTTACTGCAATTTTTTTGGTATCCGGCCAAGGGTGTTTGCGTCAGTTTACGCACACCTCAACTAATTCAGACCCTAAATTAACGGCCAACAACCTCCAGTGTGTCTCCCCTTATAGTAGTCATAGGATTTGAACTCAGTACCTCTTGAATAATACATCCAAGTGTCCCAAGTCAAGCTATCAAACCGTTTTTGTACTGCAGTTCATAGAAGCAGATTGCGGAGTTTTTGTTTTCGTCGGTGCAAATATATTTAGTCCCTTATTCTGTTTATTTCAATCAACCCCATTTTGTAACTTATCGTTTTCAGTCTTTGTATTTTGTGAGTTCTAGTCCATCCTCCTCTCAATTACGTAATTTTCAATTTAGTCCCCAAAAAACAAACATAATGCCTCCTAGAAGACAACCACAAATCCAACCAAAGTCAAGCTGAAGCTATAGCTAGGTTGACTCAGCAAGTGAGATGATTAACGCAAAAAAAGTGGCCACTATAATAGAATAAGTGGTGCTCAACAACTCGTCTTTATTCCACGCCGGAATATGTCTGAACAGAATCAAGAAAGAAGATGGGATCCGGTTCAGGCGGGCATCCCAAGTTCCATGCAAAAGGCCTTTGGATTAGCTCGGTCGAAGAAATAATCGAGTTCAAGGAAGTGTCGATCAGCAAGCTTCTTTAGTTGCTACTACATTTCGCTGAAGGGCTACAGCTAGGGGTGAGCGGTTCCGGGTACCCGCACTTTTTCGGGGAACCGGAACCGGAACCGCACAGTACAGGTTCCAAAAAAGGAACCGAACTGGAACCGCAGTACAGGTTCTTCAATTCAGGAACCGAACCTAAAATGCAGGTTCCGGTTCCTTTCCAGGGTATCCTGTAAAAAATCCCCCCCCTATTAGTTTAAAAAATAATAAATACCTTATAAGTTTACAAATACCCCCTAACAAATTTTCGTTATTCATTCATTGTGTCCAATGTAACTCATAACCTGTAATCTCTAAGCAACGCTTGAATTCAATCAATCATCACAATTCACATAAAATTCGTCAATCAAAATCAAAACACAAACAATTATTCATCACAATTCACATAAATAACTTCACCATCATTTAAACAAACAACAATTCTTAATACATTACTAACATTGCCATTTGCCAGGGGTCTATTTGATAAGTTAATAATTATTAATGTTTATAAATTTATTAATTTAAGTTATAATTGGTTAATTTGGTATTTATATATACCAAATATATATAGTAAATTTAATGTTAAAAACAATAATGTTATAATTAATAAGTGATCATACTACAATGTAAATTGTAATGTTAATTAATTAAGTGATCATACTACAATGTAAATTGTAATGTTATAATTAATTAAGTAATATTTATTTAATTATAATGTAATATTATAATTAATTAATTGTTAATCATTTAATTAAGTATTATAATATGTTTATATAATAGAGTTATAATTAATTAAATAATCATACCATAAATTTATAATATAATGTTATAATTAATAAAATAATAATTCGATTAAATATTGTGCAAATTAGTAAATTACTATGTTTAATATAATATCATAATCAATAAGTAATCATATAATATGTAATGTTAATTAATTATGATCTACTATAATAGTATAATGTAATGTTATAATGAAATAATCAACCAATCTATATTTAATATTTAATTAATTAAATTTCAAATCACTTAATTAATATACTAATGTTTATAATGGAATGTATAATTGATAAGTAATCATATTACAATATATAAAGTAATGTTATAATTAATTAAATTTTTAATCGTTTAATTAAGTAATGTAATAGTATAGTAAATTACTAATGTTTATAATGTAATTTTATAATCATAACTAATTAAGTAATTATATAATCATTAACTATATAATGTTATAATTAAGTAAGTAATTATAATATAATGTAATATAATAATTTTAATTTAATTGAGTATATTATTTAACTATAGAATGCTTAATTAATGTTATAAGGTAATGTTATATTATAAATTTTTTTCATTTAATAAGTATTGTGCTAATGTTTATGTTAAATTAGTAATTACATGTTTAAAATAAATACATAACTCTAATCAATTAAGTAATATTTTAATATGTAATGTTTATATAATTATATGATCTACTATAATATATAATTAATGTTATAATGAATTAAGTAATCATACTACAAATCTATAATTTAATATTATAATTAATTAAATTTCAAATCACTTAATTAATATACTAATGTTTATAATGGAATGTTATAATTATTAAGTAATCATATTACAAATATATAAAGTAATGTTATAATTAATTAAATTTTTATCGTTTAATTAAGTAATGTTAGTATAGTGATTCTAATGTTTATAATGTAATGTTATAAATTCATAACTAATTATTAATTATGTAATCATTTAACTATATAATGCTATAATTAAGTAAGTAATCATAATATATGTAATATAATAATATTATATTAATTGAGTAATTATTTAACTATAATGTAATGCTTAATTAATGTTTATAGGTAATGTTAATTAATTAAATTTCTTATCATTTAATTAAGTATTGTGCTAATGTTTATGTAGTAAATTAGTAATTACTAATGTTTAAAATATAATATCATAACTCATAATCAATTAAATAATTATTTAATTATGTAATGTATATTAATTATATGATCATACTATAAATAGTATATGTAATGTTATAATGAATTAAAGTAATCATACAAAATCTATAATTTAATATTATAATTAATTAAATTTCAAATCATTGATTAATATACTAATGTTTATAATGGAATGTATAATTGATTAGTAATCATTTCAAATATATAAGTAATGTTATAATTAATTAAATTTTTAATCGTTTAATAAGTAATGTAATGTATAGAATTACTAATGTTTATAATGTAATGTTATAATTTATAACTAATTAAGTAATTATGTAATCATTTACCTATATAATGCTATAATTAAGTAAGTAATCATAATATAATGTAATATTATAAATTAAATTTAATGAGTAATTATTTACTATAATGTAATACTTAATTAAGTAAAATACTTTAATTGGATCTAATTCAATTATTCACTTAATTATCAAAACTTTAATATAATGTATTATAATATATTAAGCTTTTAATATGGTGTAATTTATATGTAATAAGTATAATTGTATTCGTAATTTATTTAATTAGGTTATTCTAAAAATTTAACTTTTTCTATTTTAAATTTTTTTATATGTAAATAATAGAAACTCCCCCATTATTTACATTTCACAAATATTTCATTATAGTCCAGTTTCAAAATAGGTCTAAACAGGTTCCAAAAACGGTTTCAATATAGGTTCCAAAACAGGTTTCAAACAGGTTCCAAACAGGTTCCACAGGTTCCAAAACAGGTTCCAAAACAGGTTTCAAACAGGTTCCAAACAGGTTCCAAACGGTTCCAAAATAGGTTCCAAAACAGGTTCCAAACAGGTTCCAACAGGTCCAAAACAGGTTCAAACAGGTTCCAAACAGGGTACCCCCTACAGGTTCCAAACAGGGTACCCTTTTTACAGGTTCCGATTCCGATTCCGTTCCTCCGGGGTAAGAACCGGAACCGCACAGTAGCGGTTCCAAAAAATTGGAACCGGAACCTACCACGCACAGTGTGGGTTCTGAGTAGGTTCCGGTTCCGGTTCCGGTTCTACCGCTACCCGTGCTCACCCCTAGATACAGCATGGTGGCAACAAACTAAATCTACCAGACTCAGACAAGGAAAGAAAAAGATCGAATCATGGAAGAAATTGAAAAGGCATATATGTGGCCTTTTTGCCTCAAACTATACTAGATTGTTGTATCAATAATTACTGACCGTTTATGTTTAATGTTGTCGATATTGTTTAATACCAGTGTAATGAATCCCACATTGAAAACGTATCGAGGAAGTCTTAGACTTAAAAAAAGAAGAGTCCTTTCACCTAACAGGTTAGCCTTTTGGGTGTAATACTCCCAACTCGTAATATTAGTCGAGATTCAAGAGGTCTCCATAAGTCATACTCTAATCTTCTACCTTGCTTACTACAACACCAAGAATGCTTTGATGATAGATTCTCGCGCTCAAGCAAATCGCATAACAAACGACAACATCATGTGGACTCCAAATTCAAGGGCGAATTCCTCCATCTTGGGGGGAAGGATACAACCATTATATTAGGATTATTTAGGCAAAGAGGTTTTATTATTTTCTTATTTTTAGGTTTTCCTAATTTTGTTTAGTAGTCTTAATTTGATATTTTCTTGTTGTTTAGTTCCTTAATAGACTTAGGATAGTAATACCTATATTGAGTTGTTTTCTAGCCTTGAAGGCATATTTTTTTATTCAATAAAATTGTTGTTGGAACTCAAAGTTTGAGTTCTTCTTATTGTTTCTTGGCAATCTTGCGTAATGGACAATCATATAACCGACAACAAATTTACTTATCATAGAAGGGGAAGACGAATGAGAGCCGGAATTGTACAAAGTTTGCCAAATCAACCACAACAAAGTTCCAAAAACAGGAATTTAAGATGGTTAAATTATTCTAATCTAGTTCTTCATCTTGCGTAGCTTAAGCTTTTGTTTTGAACAAAGCAGTAGAATCCCAGTCTGTTCTTCGGAGATATTTCAACAGCTTAAGACCCTTTCTAGTACAAAAGTAATAACAAATTAATAGATAAACTCATGTATTGATAATAAGTAACAAACCATCACGATAAATAAAGATGTTTTATCATAGCAACAGTGATTTACAACCAATGAACATGTCAAATTATCATCTGAAGAAACAAAGAAGGATAATGAAAATCACATAAATGTATTATTTTCTACCATTATAAATTTGAGTCAAGCAAACTGGCGTTATCTCTATCAAAGTTCTTGTTAAGTCCATTCAACATTCACCTTTGGTAACCCAAACAGAGCATATTTACAAGGGAAAAATAAATGCATCAGGACACTTAAATGCATGTAAATCACAATTTCTCATTTTTAATTTTCTAAAGATTCATCGTGTACCCAGCACAAATTCTCAAAACTTACACTCAGCTACCTAACTGAGGTGACTAAGTTATTCAGAAATTGTTATTCCCCATATATATATATAGAAAATTTCTGACATTAAAAGTCATTAATAAAATTTTAGAACTAATGGCCATTTGTGTATATAATATTGTTATTGCAACTCATTAACTTTCTAAATCACTGGATTCAAATAAATTAACAGTTAAAGAGTTTGCAGTAACCATCATCAAATCACAGTAGTATACAATAGCGTAACCAGCAAGAATATGCAATTTATCCATGAAGAACATGAACCATTCAAACTATTAAGTGAACTCAGAAAGCCACAATAATAATTGTGAAGGATTTTTGGGTCATCCAAAAAGTACAAATTTGTGATGAAATTTGGAAACAGAAATCTAAAGAGATTGAGCCTTCAATCTCACCTTTTTGCACAGAACTGAAGATAAATGATTGATCTTAGTTGTGAGCTGTGCCACTACAAAGCAATTAGCAATCAGGCGTCAAAAACCCTCAACAAAAACCAAAAAAAAAAAAAAAAAACCAGCAAAAACGGAATGTGTCAACAAAAGTTTGCAATTTCCAGTTCTAATCATCCAACATAGTTATAACCACCCATATTTCAGAAGAAATGCAAGCTAAAACAAATTTGACTCATATTTGTTCTCTATCATGCAAGAGGTAGCACCATAAAGAACAATATGAAATTCTGTTGGGAACCAGTACATGGTCGGCCACCTGAACATAACCACCAGTTTTCCAGATTTTGTAGTCAAATACCAACTTGTTGAATTGCATAACACATTATCTAGACTTCTCACTGTCCTCTCAAACTAACCTAATTCACAAACACACACAAATAAAAGAAAAAACTTGATTCTGAATTGCTAGTCTCCTAATTGTTCCTACTGGATTATATAATACACATAATTCATCAGGTCACTATATCTGCTTGATACTCATAAAGCCTGCTGTGCACATATTCTATTTTTAGTTCAATAAATGTCATTACTAGTTCTTCTTCATCTCTCAAAACCTTTTCATCAAATAAGAAATAAAGTTTCAATCCAATGCAAATTTTGAAGCTCAAAATTGAGTCAATTTTCTAACAGTATCACATTTGACAACATAGTATTTCTAACTAGAAATTATCTTATTGTTCTTAATCATTATCCACGACTTTTGTTTAAGTTGATCTCCAAAATCTTGGGCATAAGTAAAAAAATAAAGGTTATAACATGTATCATGCAACAAAGGATTAAAAATATTTAGTTCAACAAGAATATCAAAGTTTAAGAAAAAAACAAATGTAACCCCCTTACCCTGTACTCGAGCAGATCCACAATCTGATTTTGACATCTTAAATTCTTCTCTAACTTTTGAAAGCTCAATTTTAATTTTTTTCAGCCAAAGACATGTTATCTGGATGGAAATACTGCATCAAACATATTCTAAAACCATATATAAAATTATTAAAAAAATCTATATTTTCAGTAACAAAACCACTCTTGCCTTCTCAATTATATGTTCCTTTGGAAGACGCATCATAAATTTGGTGTCTGATCTAACTGACCTAATATATCAAGTCCTTGGCCTGAAATGCAATAACATACAAAAATCATTACAGGAAAAACTGAATTCGCATAAAAATGACTTCCAATAAAAGAAATTTAATGATGAAGCAAACTCACTCTATACTTTCTTGGCTTTCTCATCGCTAGAAATCTTTGAGTTTAGCCAAGCTCTCCCTTAAATCTCCGAATGGAACACCAGCAATCCGATACTCCTCTCCTTCTCTTCCATCTCCCTCAGTCTCATTAATCTTTCATTTAGCTTCGCCAGCGAAAATCCTCCTGCCTATCCCTCCCCTCACAACTTCTTCAACTTATCCCCCAATTCTCCATAGCTATACATTTTCACAAACTCCGTCCTCATAGCTTGCCTATCTCAACTTCTCTCCTCCCTCTTCTCCTTCCCAAACTCCGACGCCGGCAACTCCTGGGTCCCACATATCACCGTACTCCGGTCTTGTGGCTTCAGTTTCAAAAGATTCTTGAACGCCGACAACGACAAAAAATCAGCAGCCACATTGCCCTCAACGCTGCTATCACTACTACTATTTGATCTCATTTTTCTTAAACTCTCTCCAATTGCCTCAAAAGAGAGCTTCCCGCTAGGTTTCGGATCGCTGTTTGCGTATCTTTCGTAAATTTCTTGAAACGAGGACGAATGGTTTGGTCCCGGGGGTGGTGGCACGGAGGAATGCTGCCGTAACTCGGCAAGATTCTTTCTGATCTCTTCGAGCGAAGCTGATTCGGAGGGAGCCGCTCTAAAGAACGGCGAACTGGTAGCATTTTGGTTCTGTTGTAGCTGGGACGGTTTCTTGCGGCTTGCTTTGAGATCACTTGAATAAGAGTTGTGTGAAGATTGTTCGGAAGAGGAGTCGTTGTTGTTGTTGCTTTCAAATGATCTCATTTTCCTTAAACTCTCTCTAATTGCCTCAAAAGAGACCTTCCCCCTAGGTTTCCAATCGCTATTTGCGTCTCTTTTGTAAATTTCTTGAAACGAGGACGAATGGTTTGGTCCCGGGGATGGTGGCACGGCGGAACGCTGCCGGAACTCGGCGAGATTCTTTCTGAACTCTTCGAGCGAAGCTGATTTGGAGGAAGCTGCTCTAAAGAACGGCGAACCTGTAGCGTTTTGCTGCTGTTGTAGCTGGGACGGTTTCTTGCGGCTTGCTTTGACATCACTGAAATAAAAGTTGAGTGAAGATTGTTGGGAAGAGGAGTCGTTGTTGTTGTTTTCAAATGATCTCATTTTTCTTAAACTCTCTCTAATTGCCTCAAAAGAGACCTTCCCCCTAGGTTTCCAATCGCTGTTTGCGTCTCTTTTGCAAATTTCTTGAAACGAGGACGAAGGGTTTGGTCCCGGGGATGGTGGCACGGCGGAAAGTTGCCGGAACTCGGCGAGATTCTTTCTGAACTCTTCGATCGAAGCTGATTCGGAGGGAGCTGCTCTAAAGAAAGGCGAACCGGTAGCGCTTTGCTGCTGTTGTAGCCGGGACTGTTTCTTGCGGCTTGCTTTGACATCACTGAAATAAGAGTTGAGTGAAGATTGTTGGGAAGAGGAGAAGCCGTTGTTGTTGTTGTTTTCATTGTTGTCGTTTTGGGAAGTTGAGAAAAGGTGAATGAGATATGGGTTAGAGAGGGCTCCGGGTTTGCGTTTACAGAGATAGAGAGCCATGAAAGAGTGAGAGTAATGAAATGGAGGCTAAGGTTTTGAAAATGAAGGGTAAAGAAACGAGGGTTTAGTGGCTTCGGTTCGAGAGTTGGACCGGGAATTTGACCCGGTTTAGAGAATTATTGTAGATAAATTTTTATTTTAAAGTTTATAAAAAAATTATGTAATAGAATAATGCTCACCGAAAATTTTACACCGAATTTTTGTATCGAAGGACATAGAAACTAGTTAGACGCAATCACGCTAGAGTCTTTTGTGAATGAACGACCGTCCAACATTTATAGACACTCATATTTAATGGACTCTTGTTCATATTTTATGAATGGGTGTCCATTTACTCCGTCTAAAAAATTAAAAAAAATATATAATGGACGCGTTTATTTACTATGGACAGTCCAAAAAATTTTAAAAGCAAAATAATAGGTATCCGTGATTATCGAACGGCCGTTCACCTATAACGGACATCCATCTATGAGAAAATAACAATGGATTTCCATTTATATAATATGAACACTTATTGTTTAAAATAAAAAAAAATAAAAAATATTCAATGGACCTGTCCATCATTTAATTTAAAAAATTAAAAGTAATTTTTTAATTTACTTTGAATATAGATGGAGGCTATCTTCATTCAATTTTTCTCTATATTCAAAGTAATTGGACAAGCTTCATTAAATTTTTGCCTATATTCAAAGTAATTGGACAAGTGTTATAAGAATATGGCACTAACTCAATTAGGAGGACGGCTCAATTTTGTCTATATTCAAAGTAATGGGCACTAACTCAATTTGTTAATATTAAAAGATGGACGCCCATCCTCTTATACAATTTAGGCCAAATTTTTTTAGTTTAAACTATGAACGGGTGTTCATTCTAAGTGGATGGTTGTCCATATAATATGGACGGAAGTCTATTTCAAATGAACGACTGTCTAATAACAATGAACGGTCGTCTATATTTGATGAACATATGTTCATTTATAGAATATTTGTTAACGTGATACGTGGCTCGTCTGATTTAGTGGACATGTCGTTTAGTATAAAAATTTGGTACAAAACGTCAATGTCCGTAGCATTTTTCTTATGTAATATATAAGATCAAAATTTGGAATGTTTGATTGTGTTCAAGATTATCTAATACAAGTAATATTTATCATAAATAATGGCGGTTTAGAGTATCTATCTTAACTAAGTAAATTTTCTCTAATTTGATATATCTATAAATTAAGATTATATAATTTAAAAAAGTACTACTACACATATAAAGAAATCTTATAAAAATTTCTATATAAAATCATGTGGCAAAAAAATTATGGAGGTATAAATATGATGAATTTGACTTTTTGTATACCAGATCACTTTGTGTAAAAATGTTTGTTAGATTTTTTCGTATACCATATCACTTGGTTAACTGGGCAAGCATCAAATTTGGAAGCCATATCTTTGGCTTGCAATCTGGGTTAGAGCAAGGTCCTACTAGAAACAGACTACTTAGACTGTATTAGGGCCTGCAAGAAGTAAAATGTTTTTTTGGGAGATTGATGGAATTGTGAGATATATTCACAATCTAGCCTATGGATGCTCCTCATTGGGTTTCAATGCACTAGAGGAAAAGTTAATTTGTTAGCTCATGAGGTTGCTAGGTTAGCAACATCATATTCTCTCCCTATGAATTGGTTGACTTCTTGCCCATTGAGTATTTTGAGAATTTTTCCTCAGGATAAACCATGTTAATACTCGGTCAGATTTGTTTGCTTGGTTTCTAGCTTATGGCTTTCATATGTATGATGTAATCTTATATATATGTCATGTCTGTTATGGAATAGAAGTTTCGTTCAAAACAATATATATATATTTATATATATGAAAAGACTAATTTGCCCTTCTATATTTTAAGAGAGCTTGGATGGCAATAGGAATGCGTTTGATTCAAAGAATATTGGATTATTGAGAATGCTATATTAATGGAAAGTTAGATTACCTTAAGGGGGCGTTTTGTTGGGGATAATGTGGGATTACTGGAGTTATGTCATTTTATATTACTTAATTACCACGTTTGTTTGTCAAGTAATATAAGATTCCGGTAATCTTCAAATACCATGTTTGTTACTGTTGGTAATATTGGAGGTAATCTGATTACCTCAATTTTCTTAGGTAGTCTAAGATTACCAGGGTAATCTTTCTTTTTGTTATAATTCTATCCCTTATTAATAAAATTTTAGGACAATAATACCCTTATTTTTAAATTTATTTACATGAATATGACTTTTACTATTTTACCCTAATTAATTAACTTTTTGGACAAAATTACCCTTGAATTCAAAACAAATTGCAGCCTACCCAAGCCACCACCCCCACCCAGAATGACGCATGGAAGGCCGAAAACGGCTCCCATTGGCCTTCCATGCGCCACTATATCCATTTTTGGCCAGATATCTAGTTGGAAATGGCCATATCTAATTTGGCGCACAAAGGCCATTTCCTGCCTGCAGTAGTTGCCGGCAGCCAACAATGGCTGGGTTGGTGGGGGTACTTTGTTGATTTTCCAAACTTTTATTTTGGGGTTGTTTTTGCTAAGTTTTTAAATGCAAGGGAGTTATAATAATCCAAATAATAATCAATATTAAAAAAAATATATAAAAATAATATTTAATTAGAGGACAATTTAGTAATTTAAATAACATACCCACCAATTTATTCCTCCCAACGAAACATATTAATATAACATACCCACCAACTAACCAAACACATTTCCTAAAGATTTCTAGTTTCTTCAAGGTAATCTAACTTTTTAGTAATTTAATATTCCAGTAATCCAATATTCTTTGAACCAAATGCACCCTAAAGATTATTGGAAATCTTTAGATAAATATGTTTGGTTAGTTAAAATAAATTGATGGGTATGTTATATTAGTATGTTTGGTTGGGAGAAATAAATTAATGGATATGTTATTTAAATTACTAAATTGTCCTCTTTTTAAAAATTAGTATAAATATTATTTTCATTATTAATTTTTGAATAATTTCTTTTCCCCCAACATTTCAGGTTTAGCTAAAACACCCCCGCTTATATAAAACTTTAATTTATAATAAAATCACCTCCACCACTCCAAGCCATTACCCGCCACCACCGTCCGCCGCCAGAAATCGTCGAAAGTCACTAGACATCGTCGAGAGTCACCGGAAGGCTCCAATATGGCCGTTTTTGGCCATATTGGTGGTCGAAAATGCCATATTGAAGTAGATCTGGCCGGAAATGGTCTGATCTATTCTAGCCATTTCTGGCCAGATCAATGGATTTGGCCTTTAACGATCATATCTCACCCACATATACAGCCAGATCCATTGATTTGGCCATTTTTGGCCAGATCTACTTCGATATGGCCATTTTCAGTATCAATTTGGCCAGAAATGGCCATATCGGCAGCTCTCGACACTCCTGGTGACTTCTGACGATTCCTGGCGGTAGTCGGAAGTGGTGGCTGAGTGGTGGTAGTGATCTGCAATTTGTTTTGAATTCAAGGGTAAAATTGTAAAAGCAAGATTAATGTAAATTGATTTTAAAACAAGGGCATTATTGTCCAAAAATTTTATTCATAAGGGATAAAATTGTAACAAAAATAAGATAATCGAGTAATCTTACAATACCTAGAAAATAGAGGTTATCAGATTACCTTCAATATTACCAACAGTAACTACTATTGGTATTGAAAGATTATCGAAATCTGATATTACTTGACAACCAAATGTGGTAATCAAGTAATATAAGATGCCATAACCCTAATAATCCTATATAAACCCCAACCAAACGTAAGAGTGGGAGAAATTATCTGAAAACCTATCCAAACCAGACCGAATACCGGACCAAAAATCTGATTTTTCTGAAACCGGTTTGGTTTTTGTTTTGTAAAAATTAAAATACTAGAAAACCGATTCGGTTTTCGGTTTGCGGTTTTTTCCAAACCAGGTTTTACCTTAACCTTAAGTAGTAAGTATATAAAGAAAATGTTTTTTATTAATTTTTTCAAACTCCACCTCCACTTCCACTCTTCCAGACTTCATCACAAATGCCACCCTTACCAAAATCCAAAGTCCAATCCCATCCATCTGTCTTCTCATCAACGACAACGACGACGACAACCTCTAGTGACCACCACAACCACCAAGCGATGACGAGAGCTCTAGTTCCGCCAAAGTTGAACCACGAACAGAGATGATGACCACAGCTAAGCTAGTCTACCGCTGATTCAGATCTTCAATCCTTAGTAGCTCCTCGACCAGTAGTCCTAGTTCACCGTCGATTTAGCAGGGTAATGCATCTTCTAATTCAAGCTTTCATGTTTGGTTCGACTCTTTTTGTGTCAGTGGGTAACGATTCCAGGATTAGAGTCTGATTCAGATCTTCCATTCAATCCAATCATTAAATTCTTTAGATTAATCTATGCACCTCAATTCTCTGCCGGTAATAGAGTGCACTAAATGAATATGATATTTGGCCTCAATTATCCTAATTGATTAATTGCAGCCAGAGCAAAGTTCACAGAGAGTTGCATTCAAGATGGAAATACACGTACTTTCTTGTTTTCTATATATTATATTTCTCATGAACCCTAATTAAATAAATAAAATTCCTTCACATCCACTGAATCATCACTTGAATTGTCAAAATGAATGCAGCATGAAAAAAAAAAAAAAAAAAAAACTTTTTGTGTAACTAACTAAATTAAGGACTTGACTAAAGTACTTATATTGAGCATCCTTTCTGAAATAAAACTGATGGAGCAGACCTTTTTCTTGTTGCTTGCCACGACTGGGTACATTTTCCATGCTTTGTCTCTTTAAGTTATTCTAATTGCAATGGCTATATGACATCTGGAAACATGACTGCGCACTTCAAAGTATAAGCATTGAATTTGGTTGAGTAGGTTGTCATGAGGCTAGAATCTTTATTTGTTTCTCTTTGTTTTTCTCTGCTACTTTAGTTATTGTCAATAAAAAAAAAATATGATTATATGGATGTGTTACTTAATGCATATTTTTATTTGATGGAATTATAGATGTCCTCGACCGTTGACAATACTTTTGAGACTTCAAGTAACATGCAAACTCTCAGTTTGACACCGACAAGTACGACTCCAACTCCAACTCCAACTCCAACTCCAAATTCCATGCCACCACTAGCACCTTTACCCCCCAAACATTCAAGGGGTACATGTAATAGGAAGAATAGTTCTCAAGTGTGAGATCACTTTGTTAAGAATGACTGTGAGAATAAGGATGATTTGACTGCGACATATAGTTACCGTGGGAGTGTTCTAGCATGTCCGAGTAAGAGTGGTACAAGTTGTTAATGTAACCACTTAAATAGATGAAAAACGTATCCTCCAAATGTGGCAGACAAGAGACAAAAGACCCTAATTTTTCAACAAGGATCATGTGATCTCTCAAGCGGCATTGCCCTCTTCGCACAATCCTCATTGGTATCATGGAAATATGATCCAGATCTGATTAGAGAGTCTATAGCAAAAATGATCATTGTTGATGAGTTACCCTTTATTTTTGTGGAGTGTGAGGGGTTCTGTAACGGGATGATTGACACAACCTAGGTTTCAAGTACCTTGCCAGAGAATTGTGACTAAAGATTGCTTTAAAATGTATATTGGAGAGTGCCAACAGTTGAAGAAGTTTTTCAGTTAGTTTTCGCATAGAGTTTGTCTCAGCACTGATACATGGACAAGCTGTCAAAACCTTAACTATATGTGTCTTACTGCGCATTTCATCAATGATCATTGGAAGCTACAGAAAAGAATTTTAAATTTTTGTCCAATCATTAGTCTCAAAGGTATAATGATTAGCAAGGCAGTTGAGAGGTTTACTTGATTGGGGTATCTATAAGGTATTCACAATCACAGTAGACAATGTTAGTTCTAATGATGTTGGGATAAGCTATCTCGAGACTCGACTAGAAAGTTGGAAGGGAAGTGTATGGGATGGTAATTTTCCACACATGAGATGTTGTGCACATATTTTGAGTTTAATTGTGAAAGAAGGGTTAAAGGATATGGATGATTCCATATTTAGAATACGTTCAGCAGTGAGATATGTGAGGTCTTCTCCAGCAAGGTTACAAAGATAAGGTGTATGTGGAGAAAGAAAAAATCGTAAGTAAAAGCTATTTGGTTCTTGATGTAGAAACCCGGTGGAACTCTATATACTTGATGTTGGAAGCGACATTAAAATTTCAGAAAGCTTTTGAGTTGTTGGCATTTGAAGATAGTAAGTATGTAGATGAGCTTACTAGTGGTGAGAGGTCACAGGTTTGCCTATGAGTATGCTCATTACTTGTTACTTTTCTTGAAAGTATTTTACGATGCTACTATATGTGTCTCTGGGTCTCTTTATGTTACTGGTAATGCATATATGCGAGAGATTTTCAGCATTGGTGAAGATTTCAACATGGTATAAAAGTCATGATCTTGGCTTACGTAATATGGCTACATGGATGAAGATAAAATTTGATAAGTATTGGTCAAATGTTGATAATATCAACATATGTTGTTTATTGCAGACGTACTGGATCCTAGGCACAAGTTAGAATATGTGGACTGGGTAGTTAATGAGTCCTATGATGTTGTTGTAGCTGATAAGTTCATGAGAAAAGTGAAGAAAACTTTATTGTCTTTATTTGAGCAATACAGTTTGCTTATGGTGGAGGATGACAATGCGCAGTCAAATGAGAAATCCCAAGTTCCAATTGACATTGATGTGCATGATGCAAATGTTGAAAATGAGGACTTCATGAGGGTTATGTATAATGAGAAAAAGGTTGCAAAGGAAGTTGTTCAGCATAAAACAGAGTTGGATAAGTATTTAGCAGACGATTGTGAGGATGACAATGACAAAACTTTTGATATCTTGAAATGGTGGAAGGCTAATTTAACAAAATAGGTTGTTCTCTCTATGATAGCACAAGATGTATTGGCTATGCCTGTTTCAATGGTTGCATCTGAGTCAGCTTTTAGTACCAGGGGATCGTGTATTAGATCCATTTCATAGCTCCCTTACTACTAAGATAATGGAGGCTCTTATTTGTACACAAGATTGGATTAGGAATACTTATGGACCATTGACCATTGAGGAAAGCTTGGAGGAATTATCTAAAATTGAGTTGGGTAACATTTTTTGTTAACTTTCAATTATAATTATATCTTTTCCATCATTATTTATAATTTTAGCTATCTTGTTTGTCCAACTTTGTGTAGAGTTTTCGTCTTCAGGATTAGAAAGTAGTCTAACTCATCTTGATGATTAAAGGGTATTCCACATTTCCAATATATGAGGTATGTTGTCATTGATGATTAAATGGTTTAGGGTTTAGTTGGTTGTGTTGGTTAAATTTTTTAAACTATTGTTATTTTTATTTGTTGTGAATTGATTTTCAATTAAGATATATTGCATTTGCCTATGTTAAGGTTAATATTTGGTCAAGTACAAATAGATAGGTAGGGGAGATGATTAATGATTTTAGGTAATTAAAACTTAAAAGGGAATTTAGAATGGAGACAAGCTACACACCTTCGCTTGTTTTGCACCACCTTTTGCATTGATATTATTCGCTCGACCATCTTTTACATTGAATTTCTATTTTTTGGAGAGTTGCTAACTACAAGTTTATTTATTGCACATGTAGATGAAGATGTAGGTTTGAATTGTTGTGCACTTGTGCTTATTCAGTAGCACTGTAACAAATTAAAGAGCTTGGACTTTGGAGATCTGAATTTTGAAGGAGGGTGTTTTAACTTTAAGTTGAAGAAGACTTTTTATTTGCAAATGTTTTCAGTTTTTAATATTATGCCTATCTTTTTATTGATGAGTATTGATTAATGTATAATTGAATACTTTATGTTTTTATTTCATATTTTTGATTCAGCATTTGCAAATAGGTAATTTAATTTGTTTTTAACACAAAGAATACAACAACAATACCCAAATAAAAGAAAAATATAGCGTGAAATTATATGTAAAATAATAAATATTTGAATTTAGGGACTTAAATGTAAAAAATTGAAGAATTTAGGGGGGCATTTGAAAATCAGTTTGAAAACCGGATAACCGAACCGAATATTCGGTTCGATTTAAATCCAATTTCTCCTATAACTGGACCGATTTTTGTTTACATTTTTGTCTAAACTGAATAATCGGTTCGGTTAACCGGATTATCCCACCCCTAACCAAACGCCCCCTAGGGGTTATGTGAAAACTTTGACTTTTGGAAACTATTTAAGGGGAAATAATTTTCTCTCTTCTATTTTTATATTTAAAATAAAAAATCGATAACGGAAATTGAGAATAGGCAATACAAAGAAAAAAATGTTTTATACCTCTGTATTAAAATCTTGCCGTATAGAGATTTTATATTACGTTAGTATTCTCTATAATAACAAATCATATTATATAATGTCTTTAAAAAATTCATTCATATAAATACAGTTTAATACTATTCTATTTAATTTTAAAGACAGTTGTATAAGTTTTTATATTTATCATTCATTCTATGATACAAGAAAATGTCAATCTAAGAACTGAAAAAGAAATAGAATAATTTCATACTATACAAGAAACATATTGATTTTTTTTGTTGATTCTTCACCGAATTCAAACAATCTTTGGGTATCATATTACTTTGATGTTAAACATGCAAAATAATAATAATACTAATAAAAACCTTACAATAAAAATAAAAACAAACTTTCATACTTATGTATACTGCACTTAGATGATCTTTACGAGCAAAGCCACACCGGAGGCGTAAGCTTGATTGTTATCGGAACCCTAACTGGGAAAAAAGCTGTATTAACCCTAACAAGGCCACGGTCAAGACCCCCCCAGAAAACGGACGCTCAGCCGTAATTTGCTTCTTCTCCTCCTCCGTCAAGACCTTTGGTTTACCACAAACATGACAACTACTCTCATTAGCTCTATTGTCCATTCTCATGAATTGAAATTTCAAAGTAACATGGAGATATTATCATAATATTTTTTTCTATCAGATTCTAAACGAATAGGAAGAGAAGAAGAATCAGATATATATTATGAGTTTGAGACACGATAGGATACATGGTTTGGAGAAGATACGAAGTTTTGAAATCTGTCGATTGGTTCATCCAAACGACATTATATCTAGCCATGGATTCCAGTGCGAAGCTAGAGAGCTTTATAAGATCAGGAAATCGTTTTATGAGAGAGAGGACGAGTCACTGAAAAGAGGATGCTTGTTGTTTGTTCCCGAAGGATGTTGGAAGCTTGATAGTTGCAAAGGCAAAATTTCTCTAGTTTTATATCTATGAATTGGAATAATTAGTCGACGGCATGGGTGAAGACCATAAAGGAAAAGCTTAAAGGCCAAATGTTCAGTTTCATGTTCCTGATTGTAATTGTGAAATTGACATGTTATAGCTACCACCAGATCAATTGCAAATTCTGTTGAGAGATTTTTTGTCTTTGGACTAGTTGTAAAGAGCTTAGAGAAAAGAGTAATATTCCACGTACAAAGGAATCTTACAAAGAGTTATATATAAAGTGTTGTGGCAGAAATTAAATGGAGAAGTGAATAATAAATATGATGAGTTTGACTTTTTGTTAGAGGTGGAACAAATGGGTCGGGTTAGACGGGTCAACCTTAACCCGGCTCGCATTAAGGAGGATTCAATCTAGACCCCCTAAAAGGTAGGCCAGGTTGAACCCGACCCGCATGTATTCCACCAGGCGGGTCAGGTTTTAATATGGCAACCCAATGGGTTACTTTTTTTTTTTTTTTAAAAAAAAAAAAAAAACTGCCAACCTGCTAGGTTGGGAGTTTTCAACCCTGCGCCAACGGTCGACCCCCCAGGTTGACCCGCTAGGTGGAGGCAAAAAATTAAAAAAAATAAATAATAATTTTTTCTTGCAAATACCCCTTTTACCCTTGAAATGTAGTCGTTTTATAGCGGTTGGAAGGGTATTTTTCGTCATTTTCTTTTCCCATTCTTTTCTATAAATAGACCCTAAACTCTCATATTTTCTCACATCCCAAATTCTCTCATTCTCTCATTTTCTCTAATCTCTATTGAAATCTCTCAATTATTCTCTTTGTTGCCAATTTTCTCTCATTTTAATTTTTATTAGTTTTTGCAATTTTCAATTCATATTTCCAAATTTCAATTCTCTTTCTTTAATTTTTTATTTCTTCTATATCAAATTTTTTTTTTTTTTTTTAACTACAAGGGATAGATATTTCCATCCCATCGATTTCGATGATGAAGGAAACTGCTATCCTAATTCCCCTAAATTTACTAACATAAATGTAGTAGATTCAAATAGTTCTGCTTTCCCAGTCTCAGAATCCGATACACCTCATAATATTCCCCCGATTTCTTCCCATGTTGCTACAACTCCCGGTGGTTCTAGAAGTCATCCTCGTCCAACTTCATTTCAAGCAGAAGCGGTTCATCAGTTGTTGTCGAAACCGACAACAGGCCCACATCAGACATTTGAGTGCATTTCAATAAGTTTTACGAGACAGAAAATGAAGTTCAAGTGAAAAAAGTAAGATGCAAGTATTGTGGAAATATTTATAAAGCTGATTCAGGTAATGGTACTAGTACCTTATAAAGACATGCTAATAAATATATTACTCAACATGGAAATAGAGAAACTAATCAAACTCAAATAACTAATATGGATACTACTTAGCGTTATAATTTTGATGTATATAGGGAACAATTAGATTTATATATTACTACAACTGATCAACTTATTAATATAGCTGTAGATAAATATTTTGAAAGATTTATTAAAATTTTATTTTTTCTAGGATTTAAAAGTTATTCTAAAACTGCAACTAGAAATGATTTAATAAAATTGTTTGGGAAAATGCATTTAGAATTAAAAAATAAAATACAAACCTGTTATATTAGTGTGACTCTAATCGCCGATATTTGGAGTGGTAGAGCTAAACAAGATTATAATTATGTGACTAGTCATTATTTTGATAACGAATGTAAATTAAATAATTTTTTATTGGGATTTAGATTAATAGATGTGGATCATAGTATTCAACAAATTTATAATAAAATTGTTGAAGTTTTGGAAGATTATGATATTATTAATAAAGTGATAAGTTTAACTTTAGATAATGCAAGTGCTAATAATACAGCTATATATTTTTTTAAAATTAATTATCATTTTTATGACAATTTGAATTTTTTTACCAACACTGTGCATGTCACATTATTAATTTACTTGTGAAAAGTGATATGAAAATAATTAGAGATAATATTGATAGAATTATAGATTTTTTAGCTTAGATTACTAGTAGTAATAAAAGAAATATTGAATTTTAAGATGCTTGTATAAAATCAAATATGTCTCCTAGAACTTTTGCATTAAATATGTCTGTTAGATGGAATAGTACTTATATAATGCTTGATTCATGTTTACCTTATGCAAATTTAATTAGTTATTTTGTAGTAAATAATAGAGGTCCTCATTATTTGGTAGAAAATGATTGGCATATAGCTAAAAATTTTCATTCTTTTCTTAAAATTTTTTACCAATCCACTTTACAACTTTCTAGTATGTATTATCCTACTAGTCCATTTGTATTATCCTACTAGTTCATTTGTAGTACATACAATTATAAAAATTTCAGATTTATTTAGAAAAAACAGAAACAATGAAAATTTAGGGGGACTAATAAAGGCAATGGAATTTTTTTTTTTTTTTTTAAATATTGGAAACCCATTCATTTTCTTTATTGTTTAGATGCTATATTTGATTCTAGAATTAAAGTAGCAGGTTTAGAAAATGGTTTAGACATATTAACTGAAAATTTACAAAACGAAGCATATTCCAATCAATTAGGAGAGGTAAGAGAGTGTCTTTTAGAGGTATATTTGCAATATGAAAATAGATATGGGAACCAGCAAAGAGGCGAAATACCTGTGCATCAGAAGAAACAAATGAAGACTTCAACTCTTAGAGTGCACTTAATAGGCTGAAGAGAACTCGAACCCGAAGCACAGCCTCCTTTTCAGAAGCACCAACAACGAATGTACTGTCCTTCATGCAATTACAGAGTAATGAGCTTCACCAATATTTGGGAACCCCCGAAGTGTTACCAGCAGATCCACAACAAATAGCCAACTTTGATGTCTTAAAATATTGGAAAACCAAAAAACGTATTTTTCTGGTATTATCAAGACTTGCCTTGGATGTTTTTGCTGTTTCTGTCTCTATTGTCTCATCCGAACAAACATTTAGTGCAAGTGGAAGAATTTTAAATGAAAGGAGGACTAAACTTTCACAAAAAATTATTGAAGTCCTCACATGTCTTCGAGATTGGGAACGATCACGCCATCATGATCAATACAAGGTTGTCGACGATACTTTAATAGAATCATTTCAATTTTATAATATAAATGATATGGATGAGGGAGGTCCTAGTCAACCCCCAAATTAGTTGTTTTATAAATTATAAATTGTAAATTAATTGTCAATTATTGCATTCTTTTTTCCTTACCAATTTTTTGTCCCATTGGGTTTTTATAGGTAAGGTTTTTAACGAGGCAATAATTGTTGTAATTTCTTATTTTATTTTTTGATAAATGAATAAATCTAATTTTTCTTATATTACAATTTTATTGTATTAAATTGAATTAATATTTGAAATGTTAACAAAAAAAAATTAATTTAATTGAATTATTGATATTTGAAAAGTTAAATAAAAACAATTACACAAAATTAAAAATTAAAAAAAAAAAAAATGTGGGCTAACCCGGCCCGGCCAGCATCATAACCCGCCAAGTTAGGGTTGGCGGGCTAGGTTGGGCCAGCCTTTCTAGCCAAGAGACAGGTCGGGTTTGTTGGCAGGCCGACCTACCACTATTACTTTTTGTATTCACTCTTCTATTCATTTTCTGCCATGTCACCTTGTATATAAATCTTTGTAAGATTTTTTTTATATAACTAGTAGTATTGTAGAGGAAATACAAACCAGTCTATTGAAAAGTACAATAATGTTAGAGGTACAAAGAAATTTACAAAGATTTATTGTATAAAGTGATGTAGCAGGAGATGAATGGAAGAGTACTCTTCCATTCATCTCCTACCATATCACTTTGTACAAAAAAATCTTTGTAAATTTCTTTGCACCTTTAGCATTACCCTAAAAAATAATACTACCAATTTTAGTTGATCAAAGATCCCTTATGCATCATGACCAAACAAAAAAAAAAAAAAAATCTTCATGTTGGTTGAAATAAAATAACTAAAATAAAGGAATCTAATATGATGGACGAGACTTCTTCTCAACTCTCAAGGGGAGACAAAGCAATCTTGTATGTTACATATTATACTTCAATATAATAAGAGTAAATGACTTTTTTCCATCCAAATAATGGTTTAATAATACTTTCCTACCTACAGACTTTTAAAATACCTTTTTACTACCCAAATTTATATTCTGTTTCCTATTCTGGCATCGTTGCGACCCCACACTATTACCATTCTCTTTCTCGACTATCACTCACCAAAACCGCTTAAACCCTACTCTCCTTGACCCCGTCAATTGCCAATAATCGAGCGATTAGGGTTTGTACAGTCGCATCTCCCAAGTCAAATTCTAATCAATCTCAATCACCAAAATCCAATCTTCTACCATCAAAAGACTCATCGACCTCCCATCTTCAAAAGCCCCATAACCTATAACAAGTTTGCTCTTTGTTCGCCGTTGAAATATAAATTTAGGTAGTAAAATGATATTTTAAAAGTCTACGGATGGAAAATTGTTATTAATGCATTATTTGAGTGGAAAAAAGTCTTTAACTCATAAAATAAATGCATACACGATTCCTTAAAATATAAATTACCCATTAGTCCCTTTTATTTTGAAATATTGAAGTTACCATTGAGATTTATAAAATTTGTAACATTTAAAATTACCAATTTGTCCCTCTTTGGGTTTGATATTTGTCTCAAGTGAGAATTGCCACTGGTGTGACCCACAAAAATCAGGATTTTTTCTTTATCTCCATACCCACAACCAAAAAAAAAGATAAATCACCTACTGCTTGGCTGCCATGTGAGGAGAAAGTAGAGAAGAAAATTAACTAACTGCTAAAATAGACCAAATCATGGCGAAAGAATGTGATCTCACCCGATATGCCATGATTTGGCCTTGAACCACCACGATCTAGCCCGTATCATGGTGGACACCGTAGGTTGTGGCAGATTTAGAGCAACATATCTGCCGCGATGCGATATGGTGCCTTGAATAGTAACCATTAACCAAATAGATCATAGCTACTGAATTTGTTCCCAATGGCTGTTATATTTTGTTATGACTTTGATCCCAAATTTTTTTTGGTTTAACCAAATCCAAGACAGAAGAAGAAAGAGGAAAATAAAGATATGGAAGAAAAGAGAGAGACAAAAAAAGAGAGGAGGAAGTGAAGAAACATAAAATAGAAAGAGAAGAGAAGCAAAGAGAATGGAGATCAAATATGAGTAATGCTATGCTTACAATTAAGTCATATAATTAAGCATACAACCAGGCAAAAAATATAGGATAGAATAGTCATTTTACATGAATTTTGTAAAAATTTTACCTAGTTGTATGACTCAATTGTAAGCATAGCATTATTCATAAAAATACATAAAGGAGAGAAAAAAATAGTTAGGAAGAAAATTTTACAAAATTTATGTAAAATGGTTAATTTGTCCTATGTTTTTTATATTTTATATTTCGGATTTTTTTAATTTATATTATTTTTTGTCTACACATTCTAACCCATTGGCCATGTGCCACACATTCTCAGTGAGATTTTCTCGCCCAATATTATCGGGTCAAAAGATCCGACATAAAACGGGTCAACCAATTTTAATTTCTCAATGTGTAAATGCTATTTTTGATTCTTTACGAAGGTCATGCCAAAATGTTTAACAACTTGAGACAAACAAAATCGATTAATCTATGCACATGCCATGAATCATATTTTCCAAATTATGCCACCCACTTTGTGTTAAATAACAAGGGGTGCGTTTGGTTTATTATTTTGGATAGGATTTCGGGGATAGTATTGGATAATTGAATATGGGAGTATTACGAGGTAAAATTTAAAAATTTATAAAAAAAACCCTCTAAGTTTGCTAATTTAATAAATACCCCAACATATAAAATGACAAAAATACCCCCACCACCTACAGTGCCAGATTCTGACCACCACCGCCAGAATCTGGTCGGAAAATTGTGTTACGACACAGACCGGTCGGATCTGTGTCGTAACGCGTCGTTATAGCCTTTTCCGGCCAGATCCACCATGGATCTGACCGGGAAAGGCCAAATCTAAGGTCTGCCGTGGCCGTCGACGGTCAAAAAAGGCCAAAACGACAGCCATCTTTGGCCGTCAGCGACGACCAAAGATATGGCCGTCGTTTTTGGTCAACGATGGCCAAGATTTGGCTGTCGTTGACCTCAACGACGACCATTTCTTTGGCCTTCGTTCATGGCCAGATCTGGCCTTTTCCGGCCAGATCCGTGGTGGATCTGGCCGAAAAAAGCCAGATCGATGAACTTTTGGCCATTTATGGTCGTCAGGTAGGCCGTTGTATAGATTCTGGCTACCACCGACGCTGGTTGCCGGAATAGGTGGTAGCCAGAATCTGACAAGTATGGGTCGCGGGGGTGTTTTTGATAATTTTTAAACTTTTTTTTTTAGGGTGTATTTGATGAAATTAATAACCTTATGGGGTCTAAAAGTAATTAAAAAAATAGGGTAATATTTCTGGAATAATGTGTCAAACATTATTTGGAGAATATGATTGGGAATAGGGATAAAAATAATAAGCCAAACATGGCCCATTTTCTTGTCCATTATATAATATATAGTTTATAAATATTCGAAATATAAATTTTATATACAAATTATAGACTTATGTAATTTATAATTCATTTAAAAATGATGCTTTTATCAGGTGATAAACTTTTTAATAATGTAAATTGAGTAATATCTTAATTTACCCAAAATAACTTTTAATTTAATATTTGATAAACTAGAAAAATCATATAAAAAGTTTCTTTTATAATAAAAGGATATTAATTGGCCCAAAATATTAGAATTTGGAATCTATTCTTGACAACAACAAAAAAGAAAACAAAAACAAAACCAAAAAAATATATATATTTACCCTTATCATGTGATAAATTGCTTATTTTATTTTCTAATTTTTAATATTGCTAATATTTCTGGTTCAATTATTAGTGTGGGCTTTTTACTGAATTGAAAATATTAAAAAAAAAAAATTCACTGAATTGAACTATGTTCTATTGCCTTGTAAACTCTGGTTTTGGGTAGATACAATCTTTGTTCGCCGCTGAAATATAAATTTGAGTAGTAAAATGATATTTTAAAAGTCTGTGGATGGAAAAATGTTATTAATGCATTATTTGAGTGGAAAAAGTCTTTAATTCATAAAATAAATGCATACACAATTCCTTAAAATCGTTGAAATTGTCGTAAACATATGAGCATAAGTTGTTTTTTCTCTATTTACTTTAATGTTTGACTTCGAAAATTGATTTTTAAAATTAAACGTAAATATTATTCTTATACCAAAACCCAAAATCAAGAATAACATCAAATTTTATTTGTTTGTTTTTGTTTTTGTTTTAAGAAATTATAAAACTACACTCGCAATTTTTAAATAAAGTTAGACGATAAAATTAACACAATTACGAGAACGTTGATAGTTTCTTAAACAAAGGGATAAAATTATCATTATGTTTAGCGTAAGTACATATATTTGTATTTATAATAAAAGTAAATGATTTTTTCCACCCAAATAATGACTCAATGACACTTTCTCACTTACAGAATTTTAAAATACCAATTTACTACCTAAATTAATATTCTGTTTCCGATTCTGATATTATTACGATCCCACACCACCACCATTCTCTTTCTCGATTATCACTGACCAAAACCCCTCAAACCCTACTCTCACTGACCCCGCTCATTGCCACCAATTGAGCAATTAGGGTTGCACAGTCGTCTTTCCCAAGTCAAATTCTGATTAATCTTAACTACCAAAATCCAACATTCCACCACCAAAAGACTCATCGATCTCCCCTCTTCAAAAAATCCAACGGCCTAGACCGAGTTTGCTCTCTGTTCGCAGTCAGAATATAAATTTGGGTGATAAAATTGTATTTTAAAAGTTTATGGGTGGACAAGTGTTATTAAGCCATTATTTGGGTGGGAAAAAGTCTTTCACTCTATATAACAATTAGAAAAATATGTAAGTGTATATATTGGCCAAACAACATCGTCCCAGCCAAAGTTTGCCTTAAAGACCATTCACTACCCAAAAAGTTTGAAAATGACAATTACCCACTTTTTGTGAGGATGTATTAGTGAATTCTATTATCTGACATGTACATTAACTGTAAAGACAAAAATACCCTTGATTGTTTGACTTATTATATTATTTTATTAATTTATGTCAGGTCAACAAAGTCAATTACTTATATACCCACCCTCAATGAATTAAATTACTAATATGCCATCAACTATTTCTGAGATGTAAATTACTCATTTGTCCCTTTTATTTTGAAATATTGAAGTTACTATTGAGATTTATAAAATTTGTAACATTTAAGATTACCAATTTGTCCCTCTTTGGGTTTGATATTTGTCTTAAGTGAGAATTGCCACTGGTATGACCCACAAAAATCAGGATTTTTTCTTTATCTCCAAACCCACAACAAAAAAAAAAAAAAGATAAATCACCTACTGCTTGGCCGTCATGTGAGGAGAAAGTAAAGAAGAAAATTAACTAACCGCTAGAATCGACCAAATCATGGCGAAAGAATGCGATTGTTTTGTGATCTCACTCGATATGCCATAATTTGGCCTTGAACTACCACGATCTAGCCCATATCGTGGTGGACACTGTAGGTTGTGGCAGATTTAGAGCAACAAATCCGCCGCGATGTGATCTGGTGCTCTGAATAGTAACCATTAACCAAATAGATTATAGCTGCTGAATTTGTTCCCAATGGCTGTTATAGTTTGTTATGACTTTGATTCCAAGTTTTTTTTGGTTTAACCAAATCCAAGACAGAAGAAGAAAGAGGAAAATAAAGATATAGAAGAAAAGAGAGAGACAAAAAAAGAGAGAGGAGGAAGTGAAGAAACATAAAAACGAAAGAGAAAAGAAGAAACATAAAAGATATGCTTACAACTAAGTCATATAATTAGGCATACAGCCAGACAAAAAATATAGAATAGAGTAGTCATTTTACATGAATTTTATAAAAATTTTGTCTGATTGTATAACTCAATTGTAAGAATAGCATTATTCATAAAAATACGTAAAGGAGAGAAAAAATATTTAGGAAGAAAATTTTACTAAATTCATATAAAATGGTTAGTTTGTCCTATGTTTTTAATATTTTGGATTTTTTCAATTTATATTATTTTTTTGTCTACACATTCTAACCCATTGACCATGTAGCACACATTCTCACCCAATTTAATCGGGTCAAAAGATCCGACATAAAACGGGTCCCAATGTCAACCAATTTTAATTTCTCAATGTGTAAATGCCATTTTTTATTCTTTATGAAGGTCATGCCAAAATGTTTAACAACTAGAGACAAACAAAACCGATTAATCTATGCACATGCCATGAATCATATTTTACAAATTATGCTACCCACTTTGTATTAAATAACAATATTTTCTTGTCCATTATATAATATATATAGTTTATAAATATTCGACATATAAATTTTATATACAAATTATAGACGTATGTAATTTATAATTCATATAAAAATGATGCTTTTATCAGGTGATAAAATGTTTAATAATGTAAATTGAGTAATAACTTAATTTACCCAAAATAACTTTTAATTTAATATTTGATAAACTAGAAAAATCATATAAAAAGTTTGCTTTATAATAAAAGGATATTAATTGGCCCGAAATATTAGAATTTGGAATCTATTCTTGACAACAACAAAAAAGAAAACAAAAACAAAACCAAAAAAATATATATATTTACTCTTATCATGTGATAAATTGTTTATTTTATTTTCTAATTTTTAATATTGCTAATATTTCTGGTTCAATTATTAGTGTGGGCTTTTTACTGAATTGAAAATATTAAAAAACAAAAATTCACTGAATTGAACTATGTTCTATTGCCTTGTAAACTCTGGGTTCTGGGTAGATACAATCTTTGTTTTCATTTTTATTCTTAGTTCATTATGATTTGTTGTATATTTTGTTTTCGGAAAAAAAAAAAAAAAACAATTATATTTAAATCTAATTAAAATTTCTTGCTTAAGGTATCATTTAAGAACAATTTATTCATTTAAGCACATGAAATATATTCTCATTACAAGTATTTCGTTTAACAAAATAAGAGTAAGATATGTTAAGCTATACGACAGTAGTAAAATGGAGTAAATTAATATTTTAAGTACTTAAATTATGTCTTAAGTAGGTCTACTATTTTAATTTAATTTTTTTTTTCAATTTATTATGTTGATACATTATAGGATCCGCTTGGAAGTTTTTTTTTTTTGTTGGTTTTAAGTGGTTTTTAATTAGACTGATTTTAAGGTGTTCTAACATCATTATTTGTCAGATGTTTTTATACACTAATTTTAACCGGCTCAAAAACCCCTCAGAACTAATGTAGTGTATTTTTTAGGGTGTTTTGATTTGTTTTAAACTTCTATTCCACAAATACCTTATCTATTATAAAACTATACAAATTATATCCAGAAAAAAAAAATTTAAACATATTATACGCATCTCCAATCATATTAAATATAAAATAACTTAAGCAATCATTAAAAAAAAAAAAATTATTAAAATCTCATTTCTAGATGTTTTCTTGGAGAAATAAAGTTACAATTTTTCAATCATTCCAGATGTTGCAAAGAATGACAAAAAAAGATAAGGAAACTTTATCACATTTGAAGTTATAAAATACTAATAAACAAAAAACTAATAAAAAACTCTTATCTTGTAATTGAAAAAACAAAACTCCCTAAATACTTATTAAAGTTGAAGTATTTTTATAGTCATCTATGTAAATTTATCATTTTAAAAAACTGTCAAAACTACTAGAAAATAAACTCTCAAGCACAGGTTAAATATTTTAAAAAACCGCTACTAAAAACCCCTCAAAACCGTTACGATAGTTTACCCTCAAAACCGTTAAAAATAGTTTACCCTTATAACCGCTACCGTGAAACTCCTACGTGGACTCTTAAAAAATGGTGAAGGTAAAGATTAAACAAAAAGAAGAAAATATTAAAAATATATACATATAATAACAATAATCGAACTCAAAATGTAAACAGATATTTCATTTTCATTTCAATTCATGTAATGTTTAAATTATGATGTAAAACAAATATGTCATTTTCATGTCAATTTATAATTGATTCTGTAAGAAAGAATCATTCATATTTTATTTTTCCTAAATTATTCATTAGTCTAAATCAAACAATAATGACACATCATATAAAATGATTAATAAATAAAATATAAAAATTCAGTAGAATTATTTAATCACCGCCAATGCATTATAAAATTAAATTACTATTTCAAAGAATAATTATAATGATATGATCAATGAATTATGTGAAGCAAACAATAATAATAATAGTAATAGAAGAATTAATTTTCATATAAAAAAGAAGGAATTTTTCATATAAAATTAATCACAGATAAGCCCCTTACACAATAATCTATTTAGTCCGGCCGAATATATAAAAAATTAAAAGGTTAAAGTAAATTTTTTAGACCCATAGGACGGGTCCCAACAAATTTGGGACCGGTCCTAGAGAGTCCAGTCCCTGGGCCTATATGCATTCTAATATAGTTTAGAGGGCACAAAGCAGTCGGAATCCCAGTCTGTTATTCGGAGATATTTCAACCCTTTCTGGAATGTTTATCCTACAATTGTAATAACAAATTAATTAAGATGTTAAACCGTAGCAACAGTGATTTACAACCAACGAACATGTCAAGTTATCATCTGAAAGAAACAAAGAAAAATAAATGAAAATCACATATATGTATTATTTTCTACCATTATAAAATGTGAGTCGAGCAAACTGGTGTTATCTCTATCAAAGTTCTTGTTAAGGTCCATTCAACATTCACCTTTGGTAACCCAAACAGAGCATATTTACAAGGCAAAAATAAAATGCACCAGGACTCTCAAATTGCATGTAAATCACAATTTCTCATTTTATAATTTCTTAAAGAATATGTCATGTACAACACAAGTTCTCAAAACTTACATTCAGCTACCTCCCTCAGGGTGACTAAGTTATTCAGAAATTGTTATTCCCCACACACACATATATATATACACATTAAATAGAAATTTCCTGACATTAAAAGTCTATTAATAAAATTTTAGAACTAATTGTAACAAAGAAGATACAAGGTTTTTCTTTCCTTCCTAAGTTCAGGCCATTTGTGTATAAATATATGCTATTGCAACTCATTAACTTGCTAAATCACTGGATTCAAATGAATTGCCACTACAAAGCAATTAGCAATCAGGCGTCAAAAACCCTCAACAAGAAAAAAAAAAAAAAAAAAAAAAAAACGGAATGCGTCAACAAAAGTTTGCAATTTCCAGTTCTAATCACCCAACAGAGTTATAATCACCCATATTTAAGAAGAAATGCAAGCTACAACAAATTTCACTGATATTTGTTCTCTATCACTCAAGAGGTAACAACATAAAGAACAATATGAAATTCTGTTGGAAACCAGTACATGGTAGACCACCTGAACATAACCACCAGTTTTCCAGATTTTGTAGTCAACTACCAACTTGCTGAAATGCATAACACATTATCTAGACTTCTAATTGTCCTCTCAAACTGACCTAATTCACAAACATGCACAAATAAAGAAAAAACTTGATTCTGAATTACTAATCTCCTGATTGTTCCTACTGGATCATATATTACACATAATTCATCAGGTCGCTATATCTGCTAGTACTCATAAAGCCTGCTGTGCACATATTCTCTTTTTAGTTCAATAAATGTCATTACTAGTTCTTCTTCATCTCTCAAAACCTTTTCATCAAATAAGAAATAAAGTTTCAATCCAATGCAAATTTTGAAGCTCAAANACATATATGTGGTTTAAATCTAAAATAGTAAAAGCTCTAGTAGTTTAAAAATTTGTGAAGGACTCCTTACTGTTAATCTCTTCTCAAGTAATTTATCCTTTGACAATAAAAATACAAAATTTGCTCCATCAAAGAATTGAAGCGAGTTTTGAGCTCTCAACTACTTCATGTTATCTTCCCTTTCTTGCATTCTCTAAGTTAGTAGAAAACATTCTGTAATAAAATTTCAAAGAATATTGTAACTCTTGCTGGAATTAAGACTCTATACTCCCCAAAGTAAAATTAAAGGCATGATTGGACACTATATGGTTGCCTTGGATGTGCCCTGGTCCTGAGGAGCCAAAAAGGGATCCATGACCTTACCTTGGCTTGAACATAATCCCAGTGTCAACAGTGAGTAGGGTGACGTCAACGCCTGAAGGTTGGATCAATTAAATACAAAGTCAGCCCCAATAAGTTTAGGATTACTGAAGAAATCTCGAAGTCATATTTTTTTGGTGTAGAGTAAATATTCCTCAAAATAAATCCTAAATGGAATTGAAATCACAATCCTTTATATTTTGGAGTACTTTCTCCTTGAGAATCCTTACCTTATAAATTTTGCTTACCTAAAAGGTGGTTGCCATCTATAAATCCTATAAGTATGGACGCGTTGCATGATATTCTGGGCATTATCTGCTTGATTCATGACTTGGGCACTAAAGAGATTAAGTCAACAACACTGCTGGTGTTCTTTTACCCTTTCCTTTTTTTTTTTATTTGTGACTTGTGTAACACTTCAGATTCACAATGCTCTACGAAATTTCACCATCAATATCTGACACCATCTATAGGAACATGATTTAGAAGCCACCTTACTGTGGTTTTTAACAACAAAACTAATGAAAACAGAACCACCATTTCTAAGTTGCAAGAAATTGAAAACAAAAATTTATAAGAAATGACTAGTGGTGGACATAAAAAGTAGCAATTTGGGGTCTGAAGTGCTAACTTTTTGATAGGCCCCCTATTAATAAGGTTTATCAATACAAGGGGAACAAGGGCAGAAGGGTGTGAGACGTGTGAATCAACAGTAAAGGTGGTCTCTAAAAGTTGTTATGCCAGTAGGATTCAGTTAGAGGAAATGCACGTGGCAATAGAGTACGTGGCGGGAATATGGGTAAAGGTCACTAGTATATTAAGGCAGTTAGAATAAGGAATAGACATATCATTTTTCTCTCAAAGGTTGTCAATGGAGGCCCCTAGCTTCTCGAATTGCTAGGACTTTCCTTTCTTGTTTCCTTTGCTTTCGTTGAGTCTGATTGTGTCTCATTAGAACTATTCAATCTTCAATCAATATATTGTTGGTTTACATAGTTGTTCTTGATTTTGTGGATGTGCTGTGTGTGAATTTTTGATTGAATTTGCTGGGGTCCCATCAAATTGGTATCAGAGCCAATGTTTTGGGTAATGGTAAAAGCAAAAATGGAACAGAGAGTTAACAGAATTGAGAAGGAGATGGGAAACATGAAAGAAGAAATGGGGAACATCAAGGGTTACCTCCTTGAGCTTTGAGAATGGACGAGGAGTAGTGATGAGAAAGACGAAAGTAAGAACACTGATACGGCAGGAAGTGACACACCGGAAGGATCAAATAACCTTGATTGACTAAAGGGAATCGAAAATAGCAAAGAAGATCGCAAAGGAAAAAAACTGGAATTACTTGTGTTCAATGGCGAAGATCCACTAGGATGGACTTTCAGAGCCGATAGATATTTCCAGATGAACAAATTCCAGGAAGAAGAGAAGGTGGATGCAGCTGCCGTTTGCATGGAGGGAGCGCGTTGAACTGGTATCAGTGGGTGGACACCCGAGCACCGATTCTCTTGTGGAGCTCCTTCAAGTCAGTGCTAGTCGAACGTTTTAGACCATCGCACCAGGGGACAACTTGTGAGGCTTTGGTAGCGCTAAAATAATCGGGAACTGTGACTGAGTTCAGGGAACAATTTAAGGCACTGTCAGCTCCCTTGCGTGAGGTAGGAGAAGACCTCCTCATAGGAATTTTTTCAAATGGGCTGAAGGAGGAATTGAGGGCTGAATTGAGATTGTGCAGGCCCAAAACGTTAATGGAATTAATTGAGCAGGCCCATTGTATTGAAGAAATAAATTGGGTTTTAGAAGAGATCAAGCCCAAATTTAATAGAACCCACATATCCCAAACCCGTAACCAGACCCAAAAACTAGATTATTACCAACGGGTGTCTTCAAATCCAGATCTAAGCCACCCAAATGGGTGGAACATGGCAACAAAAAATGCAGAAACCTTGCATGGGGTGAGATCGCAAAACCGAAGCTGGGAAAGGGGAGGAAAACCCGTGGAGGGAGGAACCACGCTGGCCAAAAGTGATGGGCTCCGACGGTTAATGGAGGTCAACATCCAGTATAAATGTGAGAGGATTGTGTTTTCGTTGTGATGAGAAATTTGGGCCCAACCATCGGTGTAGAAACAAATCTCTACAGGTTTTGTTGATGTTGGAATAAGAAGATGATACTGAGAAAGAAGAGGTAACGCCAGAAGCCGATGATGAACCAACCTCAGAAGGTAATCCTCTTGCTCTGTCTATGAATTCTATCACGGGAATGACTTCAGACAAGACTCTTAAGCTTAGAGGTTTATTGGGGACAGAGGAGGTAATTGTGCTTGTTGACAGTGGGGCTTCCTACAATTTTATTTCACATGGCTTAGTGTACAGGTTGGGATTGAGTGTGGAGAAGGGGAAGGCTTTCGGAGTCATGGTTGGAAATGGTTTCACGATTAGGGAGAGGGAATTTGCAGAAAAATTGGGTTAAAGATCCAGGGGATAGAGATACAATAAGATTTTTTTCCCTTTGAATTAGGTGGAGCTGATGTTGTGTTGGGCGTTGCGTGGTTGAGCACTTTAGGAGATGTGTGTGCTAACTGGAAAAATCTGACTATGGCTTTTCTCAGAGAAGGAAGGTCACATTAAGGGGAGATTCTTCTTTAGTCAAAACCGTGGTATCACTCAAAACCATGCTGAAGTCTGTACAGAACACAGAGGCTGGGTATGTAGTTGAATTCTGCTCCATTGAGAGCAAAAATGTTAACGAAGTGGAACAAATTGACCCTGGAGTCTCGGAAGTGGTGGAAGAGTTCAGCCAAGTCTTTAACCCACCTACCAAACTACCTCCCAAAAGACCCACAGACCATACCATAATCCTCCAAGATGGGGCCAAACCTCCAAACATACGTCCCTACAGTACCCTTATGTCCAGAAGAATGAAATTGAGAGATTGGTTGGGGAAATGTTGATAGCAGGAATAATACAAGCCCAACACAAGTCCTTTTTCCAGCCTTATCTTACTAGTGAAAAAGAAAGACGGGAGTTGGTGCTTCTGTGTGGACTACCGCGCCTTAAACAGCCTCACTATATCGGATAAGTTTCCCATTCCCTCAATTGAAGAATTGTTGGCTGAACTGGCAGGTGCAACGATCTTTACTAAATTGGATTTGAAATCCGGGTACCATCAGATCAGAGTCAGAGAGGAAGACATAGCTAAGACTGCTTTTCGGACTCATGAGGGGCACTATGAGTTCTTGGTTATGCCCTTCGGATTAACGAACGCCATCTCCATTTTCTAGGCCTTAATGAACACCATCTTTAAGCCAATTTTAAGAAAGTTTGTCCTGGTTTTCTTTGACGATATACTTATTTTCAGTCCAGATTTGCACTCCCATTTGGAACATCTTCGACAAGTTTTTCAGATTTGCACTCCTATTTGGAACATCTTCGACAAGTTTTTTAGATTCTTAAGGCAAATGAGTTAGTGGTCAACTGCAAGAAGTGTTTATTCGCACAGCAGAAACTTGAATACTTAGGCCACCTGATTTTAGCCAAAAGGGTGGAAGCTGACCGCAAAAGATTGCCTCGATGTTGTCTTGGCCAGTGCCTCGCACCATAAAAGGGTTGAGGGGATTCTTGGGGCTAACGGGCTACTACCGTCGTTTTGTCAAGGGATATGGACTGATCGCACAACTGTTAACACAACTTCTTTGGAAAGATTCTTTTACATGGGATCAGTCAGCTCAAAAAGCCTTTGAATCCCTCAAAATAGCAATGACAACAGTTCCGGTGCTAGCTATGCCTGATTTTGATTTACCCTTCGAAGTACATACCGATGCCTCGGGGCAAGGAATGGGGTCTGTTTTGGTCCAAAAATCACGCCCAATTGCCTTTCTTAGTAAAGCTTTTTCTTGTCAATCAAAGCAGAAATTGATGTATGAACGGGAACCCATGGCTATAGTGTTCGCTGTCCACAAATGGAGTCACTATCTCGTTGGGCGCAAGTTCATTATTTGGACGGATCAGCATAGCCTTAAGTTCTTGACTGACCAGCGAGTAAAGACTCTCAAACAGCAGAAGTGGATTTCGAAACTTATGGGGTTTTCTTTCGAAATTCACTACCAACCAGGATCTTCCAACCAAATGGTGGATGCACTATCCCGCAGAGAGGAGGTAAGTGAGCTAGCTGCCATAACCGTGGCCTATTTTTCAGACTTTGATGAATTAGCTTCTGAAGCTCAACAGGAACCGAAGTTGCAAACCATTATACAAGATCTATTGTTCGACCCCACCAGCAGACCCCACTACCATATCGGAAAAAGCTGTCTGCTTTACAAAAACAGAATTGTTATTCCAAAATTCTCCAAGTTCATTCCCAAGCTGCTTGAGGAGTTTCATGGCAGCCCAAGTGGCAGGCATTCGGGTTTCTTTCGCACGTATAAAAGAGTGGCCAGCCTTGTTTTTTGGGAAGGGATCAAGAGGGATGTTCAAGAATTTGTGAAGAGATGCACTGTTTGCCAACTCAATAAACATTCAGTCCTTAAACCAGCAGGCCTTCTCTAGTCCCTACCCATTCTCACTCAGGTATTTGAGGATATTAGCATGGATTTCATTGGAGGGTTACCTAAGTCTTTGGGGCACGATACCATTCTCGTAGTGGTCGATAGACTCACCAAATATAGCCACTTCATCCGTCTTTGCCATCCCTATAATGCTAAAGGGGTGGCTGCTATTTTTCTATCAGAAATTGTGAGGCTCCATGGTTTTCCGAAATTGATTGTTTCTGACAGAGACAGGATCTTCATTAGCCAATTTTGGCAAGAACTCTTCAAGGCATCAGGTACTACGCTGAAATTCAGTTCCGCCTACCACCCACAAACAGATGGCCAAACAGAAGTAGTGAATAGATGTGTGGAGGCCTACTTACGGTGCTTTTGTAGCTCTAAACCCAAGCACTGGTCTCGTCGGCTTTCTTGGGCAGAATTTTGGTACAATACGACGCACCACAGTTCCACATGGATGACCCTTTTGCAGGCTCTCTACGGCAGGGATCCTCCTACTCTACTCAAGTTCACAGATTGCCCATCAACGGTAGAGGAAGTGAATCAACAAATGTTCGAGTGTAACTCCATCTTGGAGGAGCTTAAACATAATTTTCCGTCGCTCAAGGGAATATAAAAGAGAGTGCAGATGTACACTGCCGAGAAGTGACTTTCCAGCCTGGGGATCATGTGTTTTTGAAGCTCCAGCCCTATAGGTTTATGTCCTTGGCCACGAAACATGAGAAACTAAGTCCCCGTTTTTATGGCCCTTTTCCCATCGTAGAACGAATTGGACAGGTTGCCTATAGGCTAGATTTGCCTTCTACTGCTCGCATTCACCCGCTTTTCCATGTGTCTCAGCTTAAGGGTAGCCTACACAACTCCGTTCCCATCTAGCCTCTTCCCCATGGCCTCACCGAGGACTTGGAACTCACTGTCCAGTCCGAATCTGTTCTCGCAGTCCGCTCGTTAATGGATGGTACCAAAGAGGTGCTTATAAAATGGTAGACCCTACCCATGTTTGAAGCTACTTGGGAAGCTTATGACCTCATAAACCTCCAGTTTCCTCTCTTCCACCTTGAGGACAAGGTGGCTCTTCAAGTGGGGGGTATTGATAGGCCCCCTATCAATAATGTTTATCAATACAAGGGGAACAAGGGCAAAAGGGTGTGAGACGTGTGAATCAACAGTAAAGGTGGTCTCTAAAAGTTGTTATGCCAGTAGGATTCAGTTAGAGGAAATGCACGTGGCGGTAGAGTATGTGGCAGGAATATGGGTAAAGGTCACTAGTTTATTAAGGCAGTTAGAATAAGGAATAGACAGATCATTTTTCTCTTAAAGGTTGTCAATGGAGGCCTCTAGCTCCTCGAATTGCTAGGACTTTCCTTTCTTGTTTCCTTTGCTTTCATTGAGTCTGATTGTGGCTTATCAGAACCGTTCAATCTTCAATCAATATATTGTTGGTTTACATAGTTGTTCTTGATTTTGTGGATGTGCTGTGTGTGAATTTTTGATTGAATTTGCTGGGGTCCCATCAATTTTATCTTAGAAAATAGAGAGTCACATGCAAAGATGAAGGAGATAGACGATAGATGATGTGTACAGGTCAATATCCCTAGAGGACAGGTGTCTAAACCAAGTCATCTTGTTGAGGAAAGAATGAGAGGCGATTTGGACCAAAGTTGATAATCATGTGACCAATGTACCTTGAGGATTATGTATCTTGGCTACCAATGTCTGTTTATTTCTTTTCTTTTCTTTCTTTGTTTTTTTAGTTTTTTTTTTTTTTTTAGGCTTTAAAGTAGGTTTTGATAGGAAAACTCCTTACCATTAAAGCATAGCATATTGTCTTCTTAGACAACGTTCATCCTGCAGCAGCTGATGAAGGTGTAGTGTATCATTGCAGAACACTATATGTTGAAGTATAGAGATACCCTTCATCATATGTATGAATGATTTCTCTTTTTATTTTATTTGTATTATTAAATTATAAACATTGACTTTAGGTGCTGTTACATGGTGATTGTTTCATTTTCTATATTCCTTGTATATCAACAGTGCAACCTAACTAAAATATATACACACACTCAGCAATTACATATATACCCTTTACATATACATAGTTTCCAACACTCTCCCTCAAGCCGAAGCATATATATATCTATCATGCCCAACTTGTTACAAATATAGGTTACCCTTTTACCAACTAGAGACTTCGTGAAGATGTCAGCTAGTTGTTCTCCTATTCTAACATGATTAGTAGCAATTAGCTTTTGTTCGTGCAAAGTGATAATCCACTTCTATATGCTTAGTCCTCTCGTGAAAGACTGGATTGTTTGCTATATGTATGATTGCTTGGTTGTCACACCACAAGTTCATAATCTCTGGGTCACCAAACGCAATTTCTCTAAGAAGATGTCTTGTCCATATAAGCTCACACGTAACTTGTGCCATAGCCTGATACTCAAGACTCTGCGCTTGACCTAGCTACAACCGGTTGCTTCTTACTTTTCCAATAAATAAGTTTTCCTCCAACAAAAACACAAAACTCAGTCACAGACCGTCTATCCGCAGAGGATCCTGCCCAATCTGCATCTGAAAAACCTTCTACCTTATTATGACCATGATCATTGTAAAGAATCCCACGTCCAGGGGCTCTTTTTAGATACTTCAAAATATGGAGGATCGCATCCCAATGAGATGTCCTAGGAGATGACATAAATTGACTCACCACACTCACTGAAAAAGCAATATCTGGACGGGTTACTGTGAGGTATTTTAACTTTCCAACTATCTGTCTGTATCTCTCTGGATCACCAAACATCTCTCCATCCTTAGCATTCAATCTCACATTAGGAACCATAGGAGTGTCACAAGGCTTAGTCTCACTTAGACCCATTTCGGTCAACACATCTAATACATACTTGCATCGAGAGAGAAAAATCAATTTCTTGCTTCGAGAAACCTCGACTCCCAGAAAATACCTTAAAGTGCCCAAGTCTTTTGTGTGAAATTTGGAAGCCAAAAAGTTTTTCAAACTTTGAATGCCAACATCATCACTGTTAGTGATTACAATGTCATCAACATAAACAACCAAAAGAATGATGCCAGAACTAAATTGCTTATAAAAGACAGAATGATCATAAGCACTCTTATGTAAACCAAACTGAGTCACCACTTCGCTAAACCTCCCAAACTATGCCTGTGGAGATTGCTTTAAGCCATATAGAGATTTCCTTAGTTTGCATATCTTTCCTGACTCCCCCTGAGCAACAAACCCCGGAGGTTGCTCCATGTAAATCTCTTCAAGAAGATCACCATGTAAAAAGACATTTTCTACATCAAGTTGGTGAAGAGGCCAACAATATGAAGCTGCAAGAGAGATGAATAGTCGGACATAGGTCATTTTAGCCATTGGGGAGAATGTCTCCGAATAATCAATACCATACGTCTGGGCATAACCCTTAGCAACCAATCGAACTTTCAATCGAGCCACAGTCCCATCGGGATTAGCCTTCACTGTGAAAAATCATTTGCACCCAATAGCCTTTTTATTTTCAGGCAACTCCATTGGAACCCATGTATCATTATGTTCTAGAGCCAACATCTCTTCCATAGCCCTTCGTCACCCATCATGAGTAATTGCTTCAGACACAGAGTTGGGAACAGACATAGAGTCTAAAGAGGCAATAAAAGATTTGGAAGATGAAGACAGAGAGTGATAGGAAACAAATGAGGAGATAGGATAGGTACAAGAGCGCTTACCTTTACGAAAGCAATGGGAAGCTCTTGATCATGGTTAGAGGAAGGAGGAACCGGATCCAAGGGCAAGGCAGTCGATAGAGGCAGTGGATTAGATGTTGCTGCAGGTGTCTCATGCTGCTGGTAAACCCTACGAGAGTATACCTGGGTGATAGGAAGACGAGATAGTAGAGGACTATGATGGGTAATGTTGTAAACAAGAAGATCATCAGGGGTGGCTTCAAGAGAAGTAGATGAAGTGGAGGACTCAACATATGAAGTGGTTTCAAAAAAGGAAACATCAGCTGAGATAAGGTACTTATCTAGTGTTGGAAACTATGTATATGTAGTGCAAAGGGTATATATGTAATTGCTGAGTGTGTGTATATATTTTAGTTAGGTTGTACTGTTGATATACAAGGAATATAGAAAATGAAACATGGTATCAGAGCTCCTGGACGATGCGTGAACCCTTAAACTTTAAACCCATTTCCTTGTTTTTGTTTTTTGGCGACCCAGTCCTTCGTTTTTGTTTTCCGATGACCGGCGATCTCCGGTGACGTCTTTGTCCATGGTTTCTCTCTCTCCAGCGACGTTTGCCCTTAGCTTCTCTTTTTTTGAAGACGTCTAAATCTGTTCTTCGTTGTTCTTTGTTCCCCTGATCTCTCCGGCGACCTCTGTTATCTCCGGTGACCTTCGTTTCATTTCTCTTTTTCCAGCGACTGCTCTTCATTTTTCTTTGTTCCTTTATTATCTCCAGCGCCCTCTGTTTTCTTCGGCGACAACTCTTTGTTCCTCTGTTATCTCCAGCGACCTTTGTTTCTCTTTTTTGGCGAATGTTGATTCTGTTCCAGTCTTTCTTCTCTTCTGTTGTTTGGTGCAGTGAACGTGGAGTTGTTGTGAATCATTTTTGGCTATCCTTTTGTGTTGACTTGGAGTTGTTGTGAATCCTAGTTGTTTGAGATTGGGATGTTGTTTTGTTTGCTTGGGTTGTTTGGTATTGAGAGTGGGATTGTTGAGATTGTTGTGAATCCTGGTTGTTTGGTGTTGAGATTTTTGTGAATCTATGGAGTTGAGAGTTATTTGCTTGACAGTATGGCAGAGGACGGTAAGAAGATGGTGATTGAAATTTTCACTTACTCTACCAAAATTACTGATCGGAAGTTATTGGGAAAAATGAATTATATTCAATGGAAGCGGATTATCCGACGATATGTGTCCAGCATTGATATGTGAGACCATTTAATCAAGGATCCACCTGAGGAAACAGAAAGTGATAATAAAACTCGAAAAAAATGGCTCATGGAAGATGATAAGCTCTTCAATCAGATTCAGAACACTCTCGATTCGTCCGTGGATGATGTGATTGGTCACTGTGATACAGTCAAGGAGTTATGGGAGTATCTAGAGTTCTTGTATGCTGGTAAACAAGACCTGTCTCATGCCCATGAATTGTTATTGAAGATCTATCGAGCAAATATGCAAGAGAAGACGTTGCTCGAATATTATATAGAGATAAAACAAGCCTTTGAAGATAAAATGGCTATGTTTCTTGTCCCTACTGATGTGAAGATGATGCAAGTACAAGAAGAACAAGTGGTAGTGCAATGTTTTCTGGCTGGATTGAGACCATAAATTGAGATAGCTCGTACACAACTTCTTACTAGTGAGACACTCTTCCCTCTCTTACGGATGTCTTTGCTCGACTTCTCAAAGTTAGTAAAGGGGAAGATCGAGGAGTGTCTAAGGACAAAGAAACCCTTAAGGATCCTAATGTTGATCGTGCGGCCCTAGCTAGCATGAAGTCTGGTGATGGCAAAGGTAACAGAGGGACAAGTCATGATATCGGGAACAATCGTGGTAATGGCCCTCGTACTTGCTTTCACTGTGGTACTGAGGGTCACGTAAAAAAAAATTGTTTGAAGCTTCATGGCAGGCCCCTGAATCGGGAATAACCCAAGAATATGCACTTGAGGGGCCAAACACTTTAGGAGGAAAAGAGAATAAAGGATGTGATGGAAAAAGGATGGAGAACGGGATTTGACCACCCAAAACAAAAGAAGGCATGCGATTGATCAAGTGACATGTTGTAAAGATAACATCTGCCCAAAATTCTATAGAGACTTCCATATGAAAAAGGAGAGTACGAGCGACTTCTAATAAATGACGATTTTTGCGCTCAATAACTCCATTTTGCTGAGGTGTATAAACACATGATGATTGATGAATAATACCTCTAGTAGACAAAAAAGAGGAGAAAGGAGTAGAAAAATATTCTTTAGCATTATCACTTCTGATAATTTTAATAGATGAAGTAAATTGATTTTGTGTTTCAGCATAAAACTTACAAAATATGGACAATAATTCAGAATGATTTTTCATAAAGTACAACCAAGTTACACGTGAAAAATCATCCACAAAAATAACAAAGTATCGATATCCAGACTTAGACAACACAGGGCAAGGACCCCAAACATCAGGGTGTACAACATAAAAAAGAGCTATGGCTCTTTTGTTTATCCCAGGGCTATAGGATACTCTCTGGTGTTTTCCAAACTAACACGCCTCACACTCAAGTTGTGACATTGACCTTACACTAGGACACAACCTTTTCAAAATGGAAAGGGGAGGATGACCAAGGCGACCATGTAATATAGGTAGAGATGAATCACTGGTACACGCAATAGGTTGAGAGACAGGAGTGGAGACATCATCGAGCATATACAGGCCACCTGATACATGACCCCTACCAATAATTTGCCTCGTTCCAAGATCCTGAAATATACAATGAGTAAGAAAAAAGTAAACACCACAATTGAATGCATTAGTAATTTGACTAACAAATAAAAGATTAAAGGGAAAATGAGGAAGGCACAAGACAGAGGAGATAGACATAGATTTGTTGAGATGGGCAGTACCACATCCAATAATAGGTGCAGTAGACTCGTTAGCTAAGGTAACCGAAGACAAATTGGGAGAAGGTGTAAATGAGGAGAGAATACCCGTATCGCCCGTCATATGGTGGGCAACACCAGAATCAATGACCTAGTTACTACTAGAAGTAGACAAACAGGTTGTAGGATTACCTAACTGGGTTAATGCAGTGGTAGTCGATGGGATGGATGACTAGGAGCAAGAATTCTGAGTGAGATGAGCATATTCTACTGCAGAGATAGTAATCTGTGATTGGGTAGGTAAGAGACCATCTTGAGTTGCAACATGAGCAAACTTCTGAGTGCCTTGCATATTCAGGGGCTTGCTATGGAGCTTCCAATAATATTTTTTTACGTGACCCTTAGCACCACAGTGAAAGCAAGTATGAGGGCCATTATCACGATTGTTCTCAGTATCACGACTTGTCCCTTTGTTACCTTTTCCATCACTCGACTTCATGCTAGCTAGGGCTGCATGATCAACATTAGAATCGTTAAGGGTTTCTTTGTCCTTAGACACTCCTCGATCTTCCCCCTTACTAACTCTGAGAAGTTGAGCAAGGACATCTATAAGAGAGGGGAGTGTCTCACCGGTAAGAAGTTGTGTACGAGTTATCTCATATTCTGGTCTCAACTCAGCCAGAAAACATTGCACTACCACTTGTTCTTCTTGTGCTTGCATCATCTTCATATCAGTAGGGACAAGAAACATAGCCCTTTTATCTTTAAAGGCTTGTTTTATCTCTGTATAATATTCGAGCAACGTCTTCTCTTGCATATTTGCTCGATAGATCTTCAATAACAATTCATGAGCATGAGACAGGTCTTGTTTACCAGCATACAAGAACTCTAGATACTCCCATAACTCCTTGACTGTATCACAGTGACCAATCACATCATCCACGGATGAATCGAGAGTGTTCTGAATCTGATTGAAGAGCTTATCATCTTCCATGAGCCATTTTTTTCGAGTTTTATTATCACTTTCTGTTTCCTCAGGTGGATCCTTGATTAAATGGTCTCCCATATCAATGCTGGACACATATCGTCGGATAATCCCCTTCTATTGAATATAATTCCTTTTTTCTAATAACTTCCGATTAGTAATTTTGGTGGAGGAAGTGACAATTTCAATCACCATCTTCTTACCTCCTCTGCCATATTATCTAGCAAATAACTCTCAACTCAATTGATTCACAACAATCTCAGCACCAAACAACCAGGATTCACAAAAACTCCAAGCCAACACAAAAGGATCAGTAATGCTAGACTTACCGACCTAACTACCGACTTTGACATACCGACCCAGCTACCTAACTACCTAAATCTCAAAATTCGACTCAATTCGCATGAGTCGGTATGTCAAAGTCGGTAGTTGGGTCAGTAAGTCTAGCATTACTGCAAAAGGATAGCCAAAAATGATTCACAACAACTCCACGTTCACTGCACCAAACAACAACAGAGAAGAGGGACTGGAACAGAATCAGCATTCGCTTGAAAAAGAGAAACAAAGGTCGCCGGAGATAACAGAGGAACAAAGAACAGTCGCCGGAAAAAGAGAAACAAAGGTCGCTGGAGATAACAGAGGTCGCCAGAGAGATTTGGGGAACAAAGAACAGATTCAGACGTTGTCGGAAAAAGAAAAGCTAAGGGCAGACGTCGCCGGACAGAGAGAAACCATGGACAAAGACGTCACCGGAGATCGCCGAAAAACAGAAACGAAGGATTGGGTCGCCGGAAAACAGTAACAAGGAAATGGGTTTAAGGTTTAAGGCTTCATGCGTCGTCTAGGAGCTCTGATACTATGTTCCATTTTCTATGTTCCTTGTATATCAATAGTACAACCTAACTAAAATATATACACACACTCAGCAATTACATATATACCCTTTACACTATATATACATAGTTTCCAACAGTGATATTGATGATGAAGCAGTTGATTTCTTGTAACTGATTATAGTTAACATTTTTTCTATTACCCAAATGAAAATTGATATTTAAATAATTGAAAGGAAAAACACTATATTTTGAGAGAATCAACCACACAATCACCTAGTTCATCAAAATCTACGGTGAAATATGTGTCTGGATAACTCAAGTGGCCAGTCTTTTATTTTTATTCATTAAAAAATTTACGTAAAGTTGGGCCATTATAGGTTATTAGCATACTAACGTGTTATTGCCTCTTGTTTTACTCAAAACATATTTCTTTTGTCATCATCATTTACCTAATATAGTTGCTACCTTTTGCAACAGGGATGGAATTCTATGGAGACAGTAATTTCAGCTGAAAGGCTGGCCCTGACCCTACAATCAACTGGCAGCTTAAGAGAAGCACAAGAACTTTTTGAAAGGTACATTGTTAATCATATAGTGAACAACAAAAGTGATTATCAATTGGCTAAATAAATAGGAACAGGAATAAAAAGAGTTCTTACATAATTCCTTATAGGTGTCTTGATGCACGGAAAAGCTTACTTCCTCCCAACCATATTCAGGTATGCTGTTTTGACACATAACTCCTAAAATTATTTTGGCACTATTATAGAATGCGAACTTGATTAAATCAGAGAAAGTAGAAACAGAGAGAGAGAAATGATTGATTGGTACAAGAGTATATTTCAATTGTATTAGAATGTTTGAAAAGATGGTATACTGTTAAGAGGCAAATCAAATGCAAAAGACAACTACTTTGGCATCATGTAAACTTGCTAATATTACATAAGGTGTACACACTGCATAATCAGTTCTCTATCTCTCCACTAAACCTCCGAAGATGGAAATCAGCGAGGAGAAAAATCACACAAGAATTGAAAGGGAAGGACAAATAGAAGAAATGGGAGAAATATTGAAGAAATGGAGGAAACAATAGAAATTAATCTTAATTTAATTCATCATCCTGTCTAAAAGAAAATCAATTTAATACCCTCTATCTATAGAGGTCAAACCCTAGTTCAACAAAAGTCTAATTACTAAAAAATAAAAAGGTATAAAAAGACCTTGAAATCAATCCCCAAAATAAATAAAATAAAAGACTAAATTAATGTTGCATCCATATCTATGTTTAACATAAGTAATTTTCAAAATTCTATGTACACTGTGTCTTCTTTTTACTTCTAATTTTTTTCACATTAAGACTAATAAGAGTTCAGGATTAACTCCGGCATTGTGTGTGGCTGTTTTCTATAGTATTTATAATTTTCTAAAGTATTCAGTTTTACTGTTATTAGATGAATTAGTATGTTTATTTTAAATTTATTGTGAGATTTTGATGCCACATTTTGCTTCTAGTGTTATTTGACTAGGAATTGGCAATTCTTTTGAGTTGATAATAATTGTTAATAATGGCACATATATGACGAGACTTGCTGCAGATTAGCGCCAACATGCTTCACATTGCCAGGGTAGCAATGCTAAATTCCAACCAATTAAGGAAGAGGCACGTTTCTGAAGCAATTGGTGAGCTTGACCGAGCGAAAGAACTATTAGACAATTCGATAAGGTTTGTTGATTTTATTTCATATAAATAACTAATAAAAAAATTAGAAACTTGAGATGGTTTGCAAATTAATAGAACTTATATTTTTACAGTACCTTCTGAACTAGTACCCTATATATGTTAAAAGTTCGCAACAAACTCACATTTATTAGCTTGTGGCTGTAGTGCGTGATTATGACCATTATTATTGCAGTGTTTTTGAGACAAGTTCTACTTGTAGTCACCCTATCTTTCACGATTGAGATAAAATGGTAAATAAAGGAATAGTCAAGTCTCTTTAGCTGGAGTGTAAGGAAATTAAATGAAGCACAGAAGAGGAACATATGCGGGTGCTAGCATTAAAGAGAGTTGTCATTAATGATTAAGTCTATCAAATTAGAGTCTTGCAGCTCTTGGGATAATTGATTTATTAGCTTTCTTTCTCAGTTTTTTTTTTTTTTCTTTTTCTGGATTTGTTTTGGATGCCTTCAATTTTAGACTCTAAAGTTTACCCTTAGGGGATGCTTTTTTGTGTCATTTCAATGTGAGGACAAATACCCAACAGGAAAGGCTAAATCCCAATATCACTAGAGACTCCTTCACCATCCATATGGAATGATCTATCGTCCTTTAACCTCAAACCAACCTTAACTATTCAATGTTGGACTCACAGGAGATTGCATTATATGTATGTCTTAATCACACAGTCACGTTTTAGAGTCCTCTAATGTTAAAGACCTTTACAAAACTAATGCTCCATCATGTTTCACTTGTTTAGATGAATTAATAATGATGTGTAGTAATTAATCTCTTTTCTTTCTTTCTTTTATTTTTTTTTATTTTTTTTTTAATTGAAGTTTCCTCAGACATATTCAAGATAAAGGTGAATTTGGTTCAGAGTTGTCAGTTCCTTTTTTATTTTTATTTTTAGACTTTATCTTGATGTTGTGTATATTCTTACTAAATATGTTGTTCTTTCTCCATGATAGGATAGCACGCCATGTTTTAAGTAAATCAATGAAACAGAAAGGTGAAAAGCACAATTATGGAGCAGACAGAGAAACTATAAGAGATAGGCGTGCCACATTGGTCATACTGGTTAGCTCTCTTGCAAAGAATTCTTTAAATTTTGAATTATGATTCTGGCATTGGTAGTTAAACAAGTTGTTGTAGAGGTTCTGGTAATATTTGTTTTAGTTGTTTCATCTTAAATTGTCATGCTAATCTAATATTGATTTCTGTCTCTGCATTTTATACACTAGGGTTTTGCATCTATTAGAGTCTGCAAATAAAATGTGTGAAGAACTCGTGAATTCATGTATTTGTTCTCTCTTTCTTTTTTGGCAAATGAAAATTTGTCATTTCAAGAAAAAACTTTGCCTTCAAAATTCTGTGTCTGTGTTGGAAACTTCAACCAATTGAGTATCTGAGAGTCCCATATTAGCTACTGTATTGGCTGCTGTAGTTCTCTCCCAATTTCCGCTAGGAAGCTAGCTTGATTTCTTGCCTTGTTATGAAACAATTGCTGACAGTGGAAAACGTATTAAATAAATAAAACTGACTTGAAAGCATATAATTTGGATCCAAAGAATATGTAAATTCAAATTTATGACATTATCAAATATGTATTCTTGATAAATTTTTTCCAAAAGAGTGCTGATGGACCATGGTTGTGTTTGCAGTTACAATCACTTCAAGCTCTTGGGCTTCTGGAGATCACAAAGCAAGAGATACAGGAGACAGAGGTTAGTATACAAGTTTTATGATATTCTAACTGCTGGCAAATAGAGTCGTCAATACTACAATGTGATATTAAAGGCATTGTGTTTATATTATATATAAGTACTAATACATCGTATTTGCTGAGGATGTGCACATGTAAAGTTATTTGATGAAGTTTCTACTATATCTGGGAGGTATTGATACTTAGTGTTCTGTAGGCCTTGGATAAGAATGACAATCTTTAAATGAAGGTGATGTAATCCATATCCAGTGGCCTTTTCTTTTATTAATACCTTTCTGTATTGTAAAATATACTTGTTTGTTTATGGAAATTTTGGATATGAATTTCTTTGAAGTAGGAGAGACAAGACCCAAGAAAGCCAACATTTATGGTGGTACTACTGGAGTATTTCTAAACTCTCATCATTTAGGAGCTTACATTTCTCCGTCTCTGAACTTTTTGTGACGACAAAAGAGCTTCTTGTAACCAATTCTCTCTATGGTTTATAACTGCTATATACAGTTCAGAAAAAGAGTTGGGTATCTTATGCTAGATCCTTATTCGTGAGAGACATCACCCAACTATTTTTTGGGGTTTAGTGATTAGCAAGCATATGTGAAGTGTACTAGTGTAGGAGGAGCAGAATGTGATTGATAAAAAATACCATTGCTTGTAACTAATTGTAATCATTTTGGAAGCAGCTGCACAAAGATGTGCTCTATGATGCAGTGAAAATCACTTGTCTAGATCCAAACAAAATTTTGAAAACCTTTAAAAGATAAGTCCCAAGCTAGTTGTTTGGGAGGAGTGCATTTAGATCTTGTTCTTGTTGTTTCCTCGTCTATTGTTTAATTTAGAAAAAAAATTTGGTACTCTCATCATTTATTTTGGCTATATCCTTAATGCTAGTTATTTCTTCAGTTTCAAATGAAATCCAATAAGGAGCTTCCTTGGTTTTGGGGCTTAAACTTGCATATCTCGAGCGAGCTTTAGAGTCCTATTCCTTGAACAATCCTTTTAAACATGACTTTTGCTTCGGGGATATGTCATAGTAAACCTTATCTAAATAATGTATTCTCACCAGATGGCTCTTGATTTTCACATAGAAGTTATGGAAAAAAGGTGATTGCTGCTTAGGTCATTTCTCCTAAAAAATCTATCACTTTTTATTTATTTATTTATTTATTTTTATTGACCATCATTTTCTTATAGTAAAATAAATTGCAAAATCCACATCACCAAGGGTTTTGCCTTCAAGAACTCCAGGAGCTTGACCCCTATAAACCACTTGGTCTCTCAACATCCATTGCCTTTAATAAGAAGTAATTTTTTTTTTTTTTTTTTTCTGGTAATATCTGGTTTGCAATTGCAGAATGTTCTTCTTGACATATTCATTGATGCAAGCCTAACTGAAATGCAGAATCATATAAATTTTACCGGAGAAGTTGAAATTGCTTATTTTCTTTGTCATTAGAATTTGGAAGAAATGACCATCTATTTGTCCAAGCTCGTAATTGTTCTTGTTTGTCATTTAATTTATTTATTAATTCATTTCGTTATGGTATGCAAAATAGTGATAATGCTTCCTCTGTGACAGCTAAAGGAAAATTTGCCTTTTCATGAGGCTGAAAGTGTACTATTTGAATGCATTGCTGCTTACAAAGAGGTAAGTTTTCTGGTGACCTCTCAAACTATGTGCATTGTCTTGATAGGTCACTTCAATCCAGATCTCTTCTATATTCATCGTATCATCTGAATGAGGATTTGACATTACAATCTGCTCGGTGCATATTAATGGTGTTTATTGTGAACCTGCTGATTTGAGAACAGAGCAAATCCAAAGAGGTGGTTAAATTTTTGTTAGAGCTTAAATATACTATTTTTCAATCCTTATATATTTTCTTAAACTATTAGTTCAAGTAATAACTTAACACGACATCAAAATTGAGATAACCAAGTCTATTGTATAAAATCCCCTAGGACAACCTAGATTATTTAAATGATAAAAAGTTCTTTTTCTGACTAGGATTTTATTTGTGGTGTAGTCGTGTTTGGTTCACATGTGAGCGTGTTGGACTTTACCTATAAGGTTAAGCTTTTAGGTTAAATGGTAACTTAACAAATATAAATTATAATATATTAACACCTTAAGGTTGCTTTGACTATAAACGTTGAAGAGAGTTATAACTTTTTCTTAGTAGCATCTCCAAGTTCGTTCCATCATTTTGAATTATAGTTTATTTTCTTGATTTTGCCCTCCCAGAAAATTATATCTTCTGATTGCTGGCTACTAGGTCTACTGTTTTCCAATAATTTGATGAAGCATTATAACCCTACTGGGATAAACATTGTGATTGATTTTGTTGAAATAAACAACTCTCTCATTTTTTGGTTGGAGTATGAAATTCCCAGATTGGCAGGCTTGTGTATGCTGAAATTTAGAAAATAATGATTAACCTAGATTTGCGTTCTTCGCAGTTCGCAACAGAGGAGTCAATTAGTGATTCTCCAGAAGTGAAGGCAGAGTATCTTTCATGTCTGAAACATCTTTCCAATTTAATGGGTGACGCCAATGTTCGGGGGACACACAATTCTAGGGAAGCTACTTTGCAAGAATTGAAAGAGGAAATCAAGCATTTAGAACTTGAAACTTCTCCCAATAGAAGATATAAACACTAAAACTGTGGCCAATTTCGGTATAACCGGAGGTTACAGCTGGAGAACGATCATCTATTTGTTTGCTTGAAGTAACTGGTTCAGTCCCTCTGTGACGTGCATACAAAAATTAGGGCGAGGAGGTTCAATTCAATTTGTAAGCTATACCATACATAAAATAAGAAGAGTAATGCTACATTTATACTATCCATTACATCATTTTTATTACATCATCACCATTTTATTAATAATTATTTTATTATAATATTAAAATTTTAAAATAATTAAAATTTTGTGTAAATGTGGGATATGTCACATCATGGTGTAATGAAAATGATATAATGCGTAGTGTAGATGTAGCATTACTCAAATAAGAATGGTCAGGGTAGTGTTGTTTCCTTTTCTTAGCCATTTTCCCGGAATTTTCTTGGTAACTCTGTACAATGTCTTGAATTCAATTTTATAGATGAGAAGTTAAAGATTTTAAACATGGTTGTCAAATTGCGTATAATATCGTGTAGCAAAAACCTAATTTTTTGAATTGTGTATCGTATTGTATCGTAGCATACACATTTTTCAAAAAAATAAATAAAATAATAAAAATTTTATAAAAATTAATATAATCTTTATGATTAATTAAGGAATTTTGTGGTATTATTAACTTTAAATTATAGTATTACATTATCAAAATTAATAATCTATATCATTTTCTTTCAACCATTCATATCATTTCTAATATCAATGTCAATATCTGTATCTCCACTAGTGTTATTATTATCACGTAAAAGTAGGTAACACATATTCCTTTTCACTTTCTTCATGTAAAGTGGGTAAATTTAGGCAGGTTTTAGTGAACTCGGTTGGGTGACTCGATCCGAATTTTTTTTTGAGCCTTCGACCCAATTTAATAAAGTCATATCAACTTGTATCAATATTTTTAAGGATATGAATGGATACGTATCGTATCATAGGACACATATTAACGTATCGAAAGGCTTAGGATACATTCTCTGATACATATCGTTGGTGACTCGTATCAAATCATATTGTAAGATATATATTCCGTATTGTAAGATACTAATAACAATGATTTTAAATTTGTTTTCCAAGGCTTAAAAATAAATTATGAGTTAATTTTAGTGTTTCCAGATGGCAACGGGCCACAACCTGGAAAAAAACAGATCATTTAACATATGAGGACTCAAAACTCATTAATTAAATTATGAGTTTCCTCTTCTTGTTCAGATATGAACATGTGTATATAAGTTAAATCTTTTAAATGCAAAGATTTGTTACCATAAACTAATATTTTCTGAAGAAGCTTCATTTATTAGAAAGAATAACCAATCAATGTTATGCCTAAAGGATGGATGTTTAATGGGCACTCACCCTTTTTAGAAGCACATGCACCGTTTAATTTCTTTGTTTCCTCTTCAAGCGTCATAACCGTTATAATATATATATATATCATATCCTTTGTTTCACCTTCCTTCTACAAAAAACTACGTTGACAACAGAGTCAAAACACATTCCACAGTACACAACACTGCGACACACAATTATCCTATAAGGTTTCTCCCTCCCTTCTCTCTGAATTTTTTTGTTTATTATCTGTTCATATTCAAAGTTTGTGATTTCGTATGGTTGGGTTCCGTCCACTTCTTCATTTATTTAATCACTCCATGCTGGAGTGTGTACATATCTGTTATATATGGTGATAACCGTCCCTGCTGTGCTTATTAGAAAAGGTCATTAGGAATGAATTTTAAGTTTGGTCATGGACAGAATCGCCAAGAAAGGTGAAGATAACTTAAAATATACAGAGGTCTGGAATTTGTACCTGTAAGTCATCAATACTATAAACCAAGAAAATGACTTTTGGTTACGTCTGTGTTTTATTCTTCATCTTCTGCATGTCCTTTTCGTCTACTTGGTTACAATTCGCCGTTTATTATTTATATTTTTCTATCATGCTCTGCCCAGAAACAGAGCATCACAAATTCATGGGAATTCTCGGCAATTCACAAAAAAGTTTGAAATTTCTTTGCAGTTGAATAATTACACTGTATTTTGCATAGAAGAGAAATATCAGAATTGAGGCTTTTTTTTTTTTTGTTTTTCTGGTCATTTAGAACAAATAAATTAACTCATAATTTGTGAGATGTTCCATGTTGTTCTTTTTTGTGTTTAATTATATATGTCACGATCCATTATATATATATATATATATTTATATATATGATATTTTATTTTTCCTTTTTAATTGTCATTTTCATATTCTCAGACTGCTTTACTTGCACTCAAGTTTTCGTTTCCTTGTCCTATAAAATGTCCTTGTTCATTCTTTTTCTCGCCGTAGAAGAGAAGCTTGAATGTGTAAATTTTTGATATAAGAACAAAGGCAGATTTTTAGCATGCATAAATTACTGGAAGCATAAATTTATTGAATTTGATCACTGTTTTGCAGGTTTCATATACTGGAAAAATTTATAGAGAATATCAAATGGGTTGTCCTCCTCATCTTCTGTTGCTGTTAATTTTATTCTTTATTCCACCAAGTGCCAGTCATGGGTTGGTTTTCTTCTGGCACTTCTGCAGAGAAAACTCAAGCTGACGATTTCCCTTCACGGATGAAAGATAATTCCAATGGTTTTGTTGCTGAATTCTCTGTAAAGGGCTTTTACAACGAGAAGGGAAAGCAGCTTGTTGAAGAAGCTAAAGGCAAATTGGTTGGCTCAAACACTTGCTGGAAAAATGCTTATAGACATCTCTTTGCTGGTTGCTCGGTGATTATTGCCGCTGAAGAGAAGGTCTAGATTTGCTTGGCATCTCAGTGATTGCTTTCAAAAGGACTCAGGGAGACCTCCATTCCTTACTGTGATCCAAAATCTGCCATGATTAATTGCCTCAAGAAATTAGACGACAAGAGCATAAACTTATCTTGCTTTCTTATTGGAAACCAACTCTATTTGCTATCAGTTACAGTTAAGTACAATTAGTTTATTTCATCGAATTAGGAATTTTTCACTGCTTGAAACAAAGTCTGACAAGCTTTGTTTTGTCATTGCCAGGGCTCATACATTCCAGCATGAAACTGAGAGATTGGTGATGACCTTAGACGTTCCGCGGAACATACAGAAAACAAGCTGGAAATTATAGAAGACAAGTCTGATACTCTATTGCAGAGTTCCAGCAAGATTTATGATTCGTTGGATTCGATTGATCACCGGGTTCAAAGGGTAGTCAAAGTGCAAAGGGTGTACAAGATCATATGGATTTTTGTCGAGGCATTCGGAAGCTGTTTATCACCACCAGAAAAACGCATCTTCTCAAGCGGAGCTACAGAAGGACAAGTGAGAAATGAAGGAAAAGTTTGATGAAGGGATGACATGCTTCATGATGCTCTCGTAATTGGGTGAAGAAGTTGTAGCTTGAGAACAGGCCATTGAAATACAGAAGGAGATCGGCAAAGTTGGAGATGCAATGTTTTCCAGGATGGAAAATCTTCAGAAGAAAGCTGATGATCTTGGGAGCATGGCAGGGGTTTCTATAGATAAACAACAACTACACTTCAGGGTCAATCCACTGCACTTGATGGTCTTCAATTTTTAACCAAATTTCGTCCGAAGCACTTGAAGAGAGCAGGTAAATTGTGAAAAAAAAAAAAAAAAAACTCATTTAGTAAAATTATCGTCAAGTTTATCTAAACATTTCTTGGTTGATGATTACAGAAGAGACTGCAAGAATTAGCTGAATATGGACATAAACAACAGGAAGAGCTTCTTAGAGACAAGCACAGCTCAGAAGTCCATGATCACCTGGTTGAAACTCGAAATCAATATTGGCAGCTCAGGTTTGCATTTCTTATAAGCCTTATGACCCTTAATCGAAGTAAATGTTCGTATTAGTATTGAAATTCCATTTTCATTTTGCAGGAAGCTTTCGAATCAAAGCAAGCTAGCAGTTCATTTCTCTAGATAGCTATCCGCTTTGCAGAAAACCATGCTGTTGGAGTCGCGAGTAATTAAGGCCTTCTTCATCTACTCTGTCTATTTTCATCATCTACATGTTCACCAGTACAAGCAAACATACACCATTAGGCACAGGCTATATATGGGTATGCCCATCATATTCTATTTCAATTATTGTGTATCTGTATCAGTTTCCAGTTCTAAAATTTATTTTTTATTGACAGGCTGTGCCTTACATTCTTGATCGAAGTGTCAATAGTCCGTTCACGACGAATGAATTGAACAACAAACATGGATAATAACTTCAGTTAGATCACTTTTCTGATTATTTCTGCATTGCAGCTTCTACATGCCATTGTTACATACAGTATGAGGAATGAAGAGTTCACAAAAGTTTTGTTTCAAAGACTTATTTATAGATTCTAGAACTGGTAAAACAATGGTTGTTGTTTCGCGAAGATATAATTCTTGAATTATCAGATGCTACAAACCTTGCTTGAAAGGTTAATGCATGCAAAGAAACAAAGAGTTGTCATGGGAGTCGGACTATGATTTGATTAGACTGGCCTTCAGGGATGGATAGAGAATTACCAGAGGAAGCAAATGTTTTGAAGACCCCAATTATTTGATTTCGGATAGTATTCCAGAAGAATCGGAGAGAATTTTATCACAACTTCTTCAATTACAACAAGATACAACTTCGTCCGCGCAGCAACATTGATACTTCTTGTAGGAATGAGATTAGCTATTGTATTGATATTTTTATTTTATCCCATTCATGACTAGATCAATTTACTTGAAATGTAGATTCATACTGAGCAGGAAGCAATTCCAGACTGATTATATGAACTCTCCCAATTCTTTCCATCATTAAACTTAATCTCAACATGGGACACGCGTCCCCTGGTCCACGCACCTGAATGTAATTGCAATTCCTCTGGATTTGACCGTAATATGAATGAATGATGCCACGACCTTACAGAATGTGTGCTTCGCTGTATTTGTGCCAAACGTGTATGTCGTAAGAAGCTCTTTGGAATCTCCCAAAGCTCAAACCTTCGAGAAGGAACGATGAAGTGCATTGGCTCTCATTGAGCAGTCAGAACAGTTGCATTTCCAAGCTACAACACTACTCGGCGCTTGGACTTGCCATCTTACTCTTCCACAGTGGCATCCGCCATTATGCCAACTAAATCTTCTCCATCCCAGCACAAAGCTTCAGCATGTGATCAGAAGATGGTAATTTCCTTTGTGTTTTGAGCTAAACTGCAATAAGTTATATCAAATGTCATTTCCATATGCATATACGTATTCAGTCACCAAATATTGAAATACACCATTTCTGTCATAATCACTGATAAAGGATAGGTTTGAGACCTAAAAAGAATCGACCAATCCAAACCTACCACGACAAAACGTTCTCAAAACTCATGAATTATCAAAGCTTCAACAACGGAACTCAGGGTGTGCTCAATCGATATATGTAGGAAGAATGATGAATGGCAATAATTTGAAAGATTTCTCTTCCTCGACAGGAATGGAACATCGATAATCAGCTTCTTACTTACATTAGAAAATTTCTATCCCAAAATTGTGATGCCATGGTGCTAAAGTTTGTCTCTTTCTTTTCATATTCCTGAATAACCAAAAAGATAACCTGATATTGACTTTTAACAAGGCTGATTATAATCTCTACCTCTCTATAGAAATTACTATGTCATCAAAACACAAGGGAAAGATTAGGTGTTTCTAATCTATGAAATTACTTCTGTCCCGTGCACCTGCAATTACTAAAGACACTACACAATATAAACAAAGACATAGTACCCATCAAAATTACACATTTATGCTACAGAATAACAGGACTACAACTTTCAATAAACAAATTTGCTACTTTAATCATTTAGAGCCTGGGACTGAAAATGCTAGTTTTTGGATTGCAGTAATTGAACATGAATCCAAGTCTGTTTGATCGTGCCCTCTCCCAATTCTTCCCATCATAAGGCTCATCTCAACGTGGGACAGACTTCCTGGGTCCACGCACCCGAATTAATGGCAACTTTATCCGGACTACCACGTGAATAAAGAATGACGTGATACCACAAACCTTACAGATATGTGCTTTGCTATCTAGTGCCAAAAGTGTAAGTTGTAAGAAAATCTTTGGAATCTCCTAAAAGCTCAAACCTCTCAGTAGGAACACTAAAATGACCATTGCCTCTCATGGAGCAATCAGAACAGTTGCACTTCACGCTACCACACTATTTGGCGCTGTTACTCGCCATCTTGCTTTCCTACGGTGGCATCCACCATTGTGTACATAATATCATGATCCATTCTCAGTACAAATCTTCAACAGTATAACAACAAGATGGAATTTCCCTTGTGTATTGAGGTAACTGCAATCAGTTAAATAACAAATATTTGTATACTATTGCGAATAAATGCTGGCGATTGCAAAACCCTAAGGAATACCAGGACATAACTAAATTATAAGATCACATAATTTGTGTCTACACGTTTGCACATGCATTAAAGGACAAGCAGTTGCGATACAAGATCAGATGGATAAGTGCTAAATTCAAGTGCCGAGGGTTGCTCCAGAACCTCAAAGATTTGTGTCAACATTGAAGAATAATGCTCAGTGGCATTAGCAGCACATGAAAATAGAGGAAACACAGAAACGCCAATAGATTTAAGTTGTAGCACTAATTGATGCAAACAACATTCTCAAGCACAGCTAGAAATTAATGGATCATAGAAATATTAAACCCATACCAGAATCATACATAAGATCCAGACTCACAATATGCCCGTGGTAGTCTTAAGCTCCAGAAATTTCTGGCCAAGTCTGATACAAGAATAGAGGTAACAGAAAGTTGTATTTTAGATGGTTCCATTTACAAGCCAGCTTCCTGTTCTTCATTCATCATCCTTCTGATATTGGTGACCAAAATTCTTGTCCTATTTTAGTTAAAATGGAGCTGTAACATTCATGATATTTGCAGCAACATTGAAACCAATTCAACCACTCACCCTTGATAATGCATCAAATTCCTTTTCTAACAGATAGAAGTACATATTTTTTGAAAAGCTAAGCATCTATGCAGAATGAATTTGCAGAAAATTTCATTTAATGGGTATGCTAGGACTTACAACCATCAATCCTGTTACTACCTCTGAAAAGGCCTTAGTCTTCCTATTCAGCACCACTTCTAATCCTGTTACTACCCAGAACCAAGTCAACGCTCATCTCCAAATTGCACCAAATCTTTTTACACAAGTCATTGCTAAGCTCAAACCTAACTCATATGCAATTTGGATTTCAGAAAGAGAAGCTTATGCACAGTGTTCTTAAAGAAGCACAAATCAAGCTACATCTATTCAACCCTATCGCAACTACATCCATAAGTGACAAGATTAATATATATTTCACAATCTATAATATAACTGAAACCCAAATCTTGGATTGCAAAGAGAAGTTGAATGCACATTCAAGAAGATGGAAGAAATAAAGATTGGAGTTTAGAGTTTAGTACCTGAGAACTAGGCAAATTGAGCCACTGAAGCAGAAGCGGAAGAGCCAGCTTCCATTTTAACTTTTCAAGACCACACTTAGAGCCAAAACATGAGACGTTTGCAAATGGATAACTGCAATGCCGTGTATCAGTTGTCGTATATTGACTAAGAATGTGTCATCATATTGTTTAGCGTAAACGACATATTGCTACCCAAGGTAAAGCGACATGACAAGATCCCACCCTTAGGTTTCATAAATTTCAGATTCCTACCCTTGAATAAACAGACAATTGATTAATATAACAGTCAAAGGATAGAATGGTCATTCCCAATTAAACATTCAAACTGCAAATGACCCGCCACAAGAACCACCACAAACAACCATCACCATCACCATCACCACCGCCACAAACCACCACTAAATACAAACACTTCCAACCCAAATCAATAATCTATTAAACAATTTAATCATATAATACAAATACATATTATCAACCAGTCATCAAAGAAAAGAAAGTGAAAATGAAAAGAGTAATGTTATATGCACTAACCAATGTGTACTAATCCAAGTATTAACATTGGAAATTTGAAATTTTTTTTTTGGAGGGAATTTCAAATTTTTAATGTTAGTACTTGGATTAGTACATATTGGTTAGTGCACATAATTTTATTCAAAGAAAAATAGGGAGGAAAGGAAAAAAAAAAGAGAGAAATCCACCGTTCAAAGGAGAGTTGCTTGAGAATTTTTTCAAACAGGTGGAGTGCAAAAATTTACAGAGCTTCGATCGTCCTCCCCCAAATTCCATCAATCCCAGAAAACAAACTCGAAACACTTCTTAACTGATCGCAAACGACCTCCAAACAACACACAAACAATCTTCTTTAAAAATCTCAACAAACAAAACTCCAATCAAATAGGTGGACAGGGGTTTGTAGAGGTGGAGGCGGAGAGGCGGTGGAGAGATTTGAGGGTGAAATTTGAGATGTGAGGTTATTTAATAATTCTACTAACTTGGAGGGTGAAAAATAATTTTTTAATTTACTTATCAAAGGCAATATGGTAATAACAGATTCTATATTTATGTTAACTTTTAAAATTGTTAACATTGTTATTTTAAAGGTGGCAATTTAAAATTTATAAAACCAGGGTGGGAATTTGACATTTCGCTTTACCTTAGGTGGGAATATGTCGTTTGCTCTATTGTTTAACCACATCAATTGTCTTCTTCAGTTCTTTGCCATCAACATTGTCATTAGAAGTCAAGATATTTATAATTTTATTTTGGGAATAATCGATATTTCTTTTGACGTGCAATAGTAAGACTGTGTAAAGAGCATCAAACAACTTTTTTTTCAAATGTATATAACATTGTGTAAGAAATCTTCACATCATCAAACTTATGATACAAGAACAAGAGAATATATTCTATAAATCAAATTCTTTAAGGAACACTGAGAAACTCCCATTTAGTGGACAGTAGGTAAGTATATACACCCTTCAAGCCTAAACCTATTGATTAAAGAGCTTGATAGAGTGATTATGCAAATCCAATCATAGTAACTTAGTATATAATTTATGGTGTGTTTGGTTCAGAGAATGTTATATTACAAGGGAATGTTGTATTACTAGAAAGATAGATTATTAATGAATCTTTAGAGAAATGTGTTTGATTAGTTGGAATAAATTGGTGGGTATGTTATAATAATATGCTTGGTTGGAAGGATAAATGAGTAGGTATATTATATAGATTACTAAATTGTCCTCCTTGTCAAATAATAATATAATATTTTTTTTATTATTATTTTATTCTATTATTTTTTTAACCCCCTATATTTGAAATTTTGCTAAAACATTTCAACTATATAAAACTTTAATTTATAGCAAAATCACCCCTACCCACTGCCTGTAGCCAGCCACCAAGCTTTGTGTAAGACGAAACTTTAATTTGTGCAAAATCTCTTGTTAGGTAGGTTGATATATGATGTAATTTATAGTGACATTAACTAGCTAATATGCACAATTAGAAAGACTAGCCAATTAAATTTATATTTAAAATTTTTTGATTTGTTTATAATCTGAAAAACAATTTTTTTGGTATGTGAAATTGTTTTCAAAGGCCAATGATAAAAACCAATTACTTTATAGGATACTTGAAATTGTTTCCTTGCTTAATGATAAAAACAACTTATAAAAACAACTTGGTGTAAGACGCAATCAGACATAGGGTGTACTAATACAAAATCCTTTTAAGTGGTTCAATACATGTTAAATGATGCATTTGAAGATATTGACTAAAAATAAGCCATGAAATATATGTAAAAATAAAATAAAATATATGGATTGGAAATGATGCATTTGAAGATATTGACTAAAAATAAGCGATGAAATATATGTAAAAATAAAATAAAATATATGGATTGGAAATTTATAATACATATATGGGTAGTATAAATATAAATAATAAGGTATTTTTGGAAGTAGGTGGAGAGACATTTGCATATGCTAAAAAATTTTAATGTGGTAAACTTAGAATTGGGAGCTTGAAAGATAAATTGTGTGGGGCCAAATAGCATCACTCTTAATAATATTCAAATATACGTGTGTGGTTAGGTTTCAGATGCCTATTTTTCCCACACAAGTTTTGAGTAGTAAGATTAAAGGATTTGACTGCTTGAGATCGAATTTAAATTGTGTCATTTATGGTGTACATTAAATATGCAAGTTGAAATGAATCTCAACTACCCAAAGTGCTTACATCTAACTTAAAAATTGTGTCATATTTTGTGTTAAAAAAAAAAAAAAAAGGTGCCCTTGAATCTTCCTCACACTATATATTTCACTTTGTGCTTTTGGCCTCAATATAATAGTGTTTAAGTATGGAGTTATTAATGGACGGATGAGTCCTAAAAGGACATAATTTATGGGAAAAAGGTTGTTGGAAGATCTTTCCACGGTCTCATTATTGCCACACACGTACCATTGTTAATGCATTCACTTCCTTTCCTGACAAATAGAAGTATATATTTAATCAGATTTTGAGACCACTGTTTCCCCTTTAATAGTTTCCCTGTTACAAGCTCAGGAAGTGTTTGTACTAATAAGGGGTTTTAGCTCAAATACCTGTTTAATGCCGTATTGACCCTTGCTGTAAGCAATTTATCCATGTAAAATTGGTAAAACCCCAAGAAATTATCATGACTGTTCATGTTGTGTACCTCCGAAAAGACCTTAGTTTCCTATTCAGGGCCCCTTCTAACCCTGTTACTGTAAGAAACTTATCTGCAATTAGACTTGGAAAAACGGGTCTAGACCCATAGGTCAGCCCGTACCTAGGTAAAAAATATAGGGTACGAGTCTAATATATTAAACCCGTACCCGGCCCGACCCGTATAGCTGAGGGGTTATATGGGTGAACCCGCGGGTACCCGTTTTTGCAAATCCCTAACCCTAACTCCCTAACTCAGTAACCCTATCCCGCCTCTCAATCTCTCCTGCCTCTCAATCTTCAACATAACAATTCTCTCCCGCCTCTCAATCTCTCATCAGTCATCACTCATCAGTACCTCACTTGATTCATTCATTCTGTAAACTCTCAATCTCTCATCCAGTCCGTCATTCCCATTCCCAATACCACCGTCGCCGGTCACCCTCACTCATCCTCGTCGGCTGGTCATCTCCTCTCTCTCATGTTGTCGAGACTCGGGCATCGACTCGTCATCTCCTCTCTCTCACGTCGTCGGGCGTCGGCTCATCATCTCCTCTCTCTCTCCGTCGCAAGACTCGCGGCTCTCCTCCCCACCATTGCAGTCGTAGATCGGTTTGTATGAAATCTCTGATTACAGTTTGTGAAATCTCTATCTGATTACAGTTCGTGAAATCTCTGTTTGATTACAGTTCGTGAAATCTCTGTCTGTATGAACAGTAAATGTTGAGGATTTTTCTGCTTAGAGTTAGTGAATTGCAGGCACTGTTTTTAGAGTAATACCTGTCTGGCTGTCCCTGTAAATATGGTTTTGAAATGAAGCTGTTTGCCTGTTTTCACAAGTAGTAGACTTAAACCTATATCTACAAACAAGATGCTAATCTCGATTTCATTTCTATATGCGTTCCATTTAGTATTCAGTGAGAAAGTATATAAATGTGTTATGCATATGCTACAAAATTGGAGCCATGGTTCAAATTTAGAATTCTTTAAGCAGCTAAAATGACGCTTAAAAAAAAAGAAAAAAAAAATGATAAGAATGGGATTGCTTAATAGATAGATAGAGACATTCAATAGTTGTCTCGCTGTCTGTATTAAACCCACGTTGTTACAAGAAGTGCCATTGTTTAGGCAGAGCTGGGCATTTGTATTAGACTTTGCCTAGTTTTCAGTTTTCACCAAACACATCCAGTTTTTCTGTTTGACTGCTATATGAAACTTATTGATATATTTGATATGAAGCTTATCAATATGTGGTTGAATATAATTAGCGTCTACATTCGTCTATTGTGAATTCAACCTGAATTTAGAGAGACATAAAAAGAAAAGAAAAAGAATAAACGATTACTGTTGGTTTGTGGCAACAATAGCTAGGTCCGATGTTACCAGAATTTCAAGTGATCACTATATATATTATGTATAAACAATGTATATATATCTCATATCAAGAGCATTTAATTGATATTAGTGTTTTGGTGGTGGTAGTGATTGGAATAGCTAGGCATGGAGGAATTATTTCCAATGTCTTATATAATTTTTAGAACTAAATTGTTTACTGAATAAAACACAAAGAGATCACTTCATAATGAATTATTGAAGGGACGTTTATTTGCTGAAAAAGGAATTATTTCCATTATCAATTAATATATAGTTAATCATCAATTAAAAAGCTCTTTGGCATTTCCCCCAAATCATGCTCCATTATCACTTAACATATAGTTAATCATCAATTAAAAAGCTCTTTGGCATTTCCCTGAAATCATGCTCCATTATCAAAGTTCAGCAAATAGAAACATATATATAGACACGCATGTAGTAGTTACTAACTTGAATAGATTTTTGCATAGAGAAACATATATTCTCTCTTTCTTTTCCCAATCATTTTTGCATAGATTTAGATTAATATAAATACTTGATAATTGAATCGGTTGTTGAAACAAGTGTTAACTATTGATAATGCATGCTGATATAAATGTTAGTTTATATTAATTTTATTCTGGTTATGGTGTCCTTGATGTTTGTTTCTTTATTTTATTGTATTATCCTTTGAGTGTGTGTGAGAGACCTAATATATATATATATGTATTTTTTTTTTTTGTAGTCTCAAGCATTGACATAGCGGATTTTGAAACTATAGATACAGATATGGTTAACGTGAGAGCAAGTGACGATGCTTCTAGGGTAATGTCACCTCCTTCTAATTCTAGTATTCCTACAATTAGTTTTAGAAATAAACGTAAAACATCAGAAGTTTGGAATTATTTTGAGACATATATTGATGAGAATAAGAATGAGAGGATTAGGTGTAAGACATGCAATAAATCTTATGCATATGGTAGTGTCACACATGGGACTAAAAATTTGAAGCTTCATATGGGAAATTGTCCAAAACGTGCCAACCATGATGTAGGGCAGTTATTGATTGATCATGATCATAGGTTGCAAAGTAGAAAGATTAGTCAAGAGACTTGTCGTGAATATATGGCCTTATCAATTATTCAACATAACTATCCATATTCATATGTGGAGAATCAAGGAACTAGGAGAGTCTTTTTGTATGTGTGTAAGGAGCTTATGCATTATTCTAGGAACACCGCTAAGGTGGATTACTTAAAAATATATGAAAGGATGAAGAAAAAAACCAAGCTTGAATTAGGGAGGCTTACTAGTAGAATATGCTTAACTTCTGATGTTTGGACTTCTGGTACAACTGAGGGATATATTTCTTTGACAACTCATTATATAGATGAGGATTGGGAACTACAAAGTAAAATACTGAATTTTTGCCATATTCCTCCTCCACACTCAGGGGTTGTTTTGGCAGATAATATTATGAATTTCTTGTAAGAGTGGGGAATTGAAAAGAAAGTTTTCTTAATTACTTTGGATAATGTAAGTAGTAATGATAGGATGGAGGATATCTTGAGGAACCAGCTTTGTGTGCAGAATGCTTTGTTATGTAGAGGTGAATTTTTTCATGTGCGATGTTCTGCACATATCTTGAATCTTATTGTTCAAGAAGGGTTAAAAGCTACTAGTGTCGCTTTAAATAAGATTCGAGATAGTGTGAAATATAAGCAAATGAGGCTAGAAGAATCAAGTTTGGAGAACTTGCTATACAAATGGGAGTGAAAAGCTCAATGGGGTTGAGATTTGATGTTTCCACTAGATGGAATTCGACATTTTTAATGCTTGAAACGGCGTTAATATTTCTTCTTGTGTTTGTGGCTTTATCAACAATAGATCTTAGTTATAAATTTTGTCCATCATATGATTAATGGGATAGGGGGTGAGGATATGCAAGTTCTTGGAACCATTTTATGATATTACGACTTTATTCTCGGGTTCTAAATATCCTACAGCAAACTTGTACCTGAAATGTGTGTGGGAAATTCAATTACGTTTAATTAAAGAGAGGATGAGTGAGGATGAAGTTGTTAGGAGCATGGCGGAACAAATGATCCCAAAATTTACAAAATATTGGGATTCTTATAGTTTTGTGTTGACGATTGCAACTATTCTTGACTCACGTCTCAAGTTTCAGTTTGTGGAGTATGCTTTCAACAAAGTTTATGATTCAACCACTGCCACACGGAAGTTGGAGGTTGTTAAGAATAACTTGCAAAATCTTTTTCAAGCTGATGAGGCTAAATGTTCTAAAGAAGTTCCTGCCTCACCTTCAGTTGTTTCTCCTGCGAGCAATTCTACTTCTAGTAGGCGTGTACATCATTCTTCTGTAAGTCACTATACTTTTTAGTTTTTATATTATTATGATAAATAAAGTATTGTTTATTGTTTAATTTTTACTTTTGACACTTAACTGTTTAAATGATGCAGGATTCTGACAACTATGAGAGTGTTTTCATTTCCACTAAGAAATCCGAATTAGATCTTTATTTGGAAGAGATGAGGTTTGATCGTGTCAAATATCAGAATTTGGATATCCTCGATCATTGGAAGAACAATCATGATCGTTATCCAGTACTTACCATGATGGCTCGTGATATCATGGAAATACCAATAACATCCGTTGCCTCGGAGTCCGCTTTTAGTAGTGGCAGTAAAGTGCTCAACAAATATCGAAGCTCACTTCGACCAAAAAATGCAGAATGTTTGATATGCACTTGAACTTGGCTATATGGATATGAGTTTACAGGTAACATGTTAACATAATATTTCATATATTTTATTATTTACATTTATTAATATTTATAGTTGATCATTGTTTTATAGATGATGAGGTGAATGATGATTCGGATGATGATCTTGATGTGCCATTAACTAATCTCGGGACTGTGGAATCAAGAGACTCTATCACCCCCACTGTGGGATGAACATTTGCTACCCTAAGAATGTTTTTTGTTGAATATTGGATTATGTATTTGTTTATTTTTGTTGGTATTTATAGTTTATTAACTTATTTTGTTTGTTTATGTGTGATTGTGTATTAGTGATTATGTATTTGTTTATTTTGGTTGGTATTTGTAGTTTTGTATTATATTTTATTGTTTGTTTATGTGTTATTTGCTTATTTTGGTTCCTATCTATTTATATTCTAAATTGAATTGAATTTAGAGTTGTTGATATAGGGGGTGTAAATCTAAAAAATTAAAACTGCAAGAATTTTGGGGGTGTAACTGTCATAATTGAAAACTATTAGAGGTGAAACTGTAAAAATTAAAACTTGGAGAGAGAAAAAACGGGTATCCGCAGGTCCACCCGTACCCGTATAGGGCAGGGTACGGGTCTAATATTTTAGACCCGTATAATTCGACCCGTATTGGACCTGTACCCGTTTGGCCCATACCCATGAAGACCCGACCCGTACACAGCCCACCCAGCCGTCTTGCCAGGTCTATTTGCAATCTAAACAGAAATACAAAGAATACAATGTTCTTAGACTATAAACTAAGAATCAAGGATTACCTCCAGCCATTGAAGTTGTATTTTGACTATTCTAAGCTCTCAAGACACTCTAATATTGATGGTGTATTTTGTTTTAGTTGAATACTTGAGCTTAGGGACCGAACCATTATATATAGCCAAGCTTCCATCAATCTCTTAATGACATTGCTTAATGGTTGCCATAAATCTCAATCAATGGTTAAACAAAAAACGTTTGAAAAACTGAAGCAATAAATGTGGACCATTAATATTTAAAACTGATTTATATTTAATGAAAATCAATTATCAACGTTACATGAGTAATGTAAGTTTTACATTCTCCCACTTGGTCCACATTTTTAACCATTTTTTCATTAAGAAACAAATACAAGAATCATGGCGACAAGTCCTCAAAAAAAAAAAAAAAAAAAAAACGAGTATTATCTTCCATGTATTACAATGCATTTGATTCTTCAAGTTTACTTTATATATGACAACCTTACTTAATGAATAAACCCAATGTTTATTCTTGGTCCTACAGATGAATTTTCTCAAATGAAATTAAGGTGCACATGAATATGAGAAAACATCACAGTAAATAAGAGTTTTATTGAAACATTGTATATAGAACTACATAGTGGAATTAAGTCCCATTTTTTCTACATGATCCTTGAATTTCAATGGTGGCATTCCTTTGGTCAAAGGATCAGCAATCATTATGTGCTCAATGACCACTTTCTTTTCCTTAATACGCTATCTTATGGCTAAGTACTTAATGTCAATGTGTTTACTTCGACTTCCACTTTTGTTGTTCTTAGCCATAAAGATAGCAGTTGAATTATCGCAGTATATTCTCAATGGTTTAGAAATAGAATCCATAATTTTAAGTCCAGCTATGAAACTCTTTAACCATACACCATGTGAAGTAGCCTCAAAACAAGAAACGAACTCAGCTTCCATAGTGGAAGTAGCAGTCAAGGACTGCTTGACACTTCTCCAAGATACAGCTCTACCAGCCATTATGAAAACATATCCTGATGTTGATTTGCGTGAATCAACACAACCAGCAAAGTCTGAATCTGAATAAGAGATTACTTCCATATTGTCCGTCTGTCTATTCATAAGCATGTAGTTTTTGGTTCCTTGAAGGTACCTCATCATTTTCTTTGCAGCTTTCCAATGGTCTATACCTGGATTACTTTGATATTGTCCCAACATTCCAACAACAAATGCAATGTCAGGCCTTGTACAGACCTGAGCATACATTAGGCTTTCGATAGTAGAAGCATATGGAATGTTGTGCATTTGTTCCCTTTCAAAATCGTTATTTGGGCATTGGTTCAAATTGAACTTATCACCCTTGACAACGGGAGCCACACTTGGTGAACAATCTTTCATCCGAAATCTCTCTAAAACCTTATCGATATAGGTTTCATGAGATAGATCCAAGATACCTCGTAATCTGTCTCTATGGATCTTGATGCCAATGACATAAGATGCCTCACCCATATCCTTCATATCAAAATTTTTAGAGAGGAATTGTTTTACCTCATGTAGCAAACCCTTATCATTGGTTACAAGCAAAACATCATCTACATATAAAATAAGAAAGGATATCTTACTCCCACTAACCTTCAGGTATATACATTGATCCATGGGGTTTTCAACAAAACCGAATGAAGTAATTACCCCATGGAATTTAAAATACCATTGGCGGCATGTTTGTTTTAGACTGTATATAGATTTCTTGAGCTTACAAACCAAGTGCTCACCATCACTAAAGGAAAATCCTTTAGGTTGTTTCATATAAACCTCCTCCTCTAGGTCTCCATTGAGAAATGTTGTTTTTACGTCCATTTGTTACAACTCAAGGTCAAAATGGGCTACTAATGCCAATATGATGCGTAAGGAATCTTTCTTAGATACAGGAGAAAAAGTCTATGTATAGTCAATTCCTTCCTTTTGAGTGAATCCCTTAGCAACAAGTCTCGCCTTGTATCTCTCTATGTTGCCTTATGAGTCTTTCTTTGTCTTAAAGACCCATTTACATCCAATGGCTTTTACACCATCAGGCAACTCAACAAGATCCCAAACTTCATTGCTCTTCATGGAACTCATATCTTTCTTCATGGCATTGTACCATAATTCTGACTCTTTGCAAATCATGGCATGTGAAAAAGACTCGGGATCACTCTTGGCTCCAATATTATAGTCAGATTCTTGTAAGTACACAACATAATCACTAGGAATGTTTGACCTTTTAGTTCTAGTGGATCTCCTTAATATTGTACCATTATCTTCATGAGAAGTTTGTGGTTCAACTGGATGTTCAGAAGGTTTTGGTAATTCCTGAACTACTTGATCCACTGCAACATTGTCAGCAGCTTGTGGAACTTCAATGATTGGTTGTTCAACATCGGTTTGTACTTGAGGGGTGCTGTGAACTATGACCAATCTATCACTTGAGGTGGAAGATCGAGAATCTGAATGATCATATTCAAGAGCATTGTTTCTGATTTGATTGTTCCCTCTAATCAAGTCATACTCAAGAAACTTGGTGTTTCTTGATTCCACAATCCTAGTGTTGTGAGATGGACAATAAAATTTGTACCCTTTAGACCTTTCAGCATATCCAATGAAATACCCACTAACAGTCCTTGGGTCTAACTTCTTCTCTTCTGGATTATAAATTCTCACCTCAGACGGGCATCCCCAAACGCGCATATGTCGCAAACTCGGTTTCCAACCTTTCAATAATTCAAATGGTGTCTTTGGGACAGCCTTAGTTGGAAGTCGGTTTAATATATACACAGTCGTCTTAAGTGCTTCAGTCCATAAGGACTTAAGAAGATTGGAGCTGTTAAGCATACTCCTCACCATGTCCAATAATGTTCGGTTTCTTCTTTCCGCCACACCATTTTGGTGAGGTGAACCAGGCATGGTATATTATGCAACTATCCCATGTTCTTGAAGAAACTTAGTGAATGGACCAGGTGCTTGTCCACTCTTAGTGTATCTACCATAATAGTTACCACCTCTATTTGATCTCACTATCTTAATTTTCTTTCCGCATTGTTTCTCTACTTCAGCCTTAAAGGTTTTAAACGTATCTAATGATTCGTTCTTGTTATGAAGTAAATAGAGATACATATATCATGAGTAATCATCAATAAAGGTGATGAAGCATCTTTGACCATGTGAGTCCATGTCTGGACTACATATATCAATATGTATGATTTCTAATATGTCTGAACTCCTATTGACACCTTTCTTAGACTTGTTGGTCTGCTTTCCCTTAACGCAGTCCACACATGTTTCAAAATCAGTGAAATCTAGAGTACTAAGTACACCATCATTCACTACTTTCTTAATTCTATCTATGGAGATATGTCATAATCTCTGATGCCATAACATAGAAGAGTCCTCGTTAATAATATACTGCTTAGACCCAGTGTGAACATGCATTGAATTATAAGTGATATTGTCTTGTAAATTAATACGATAAAGACCATCAGACAAAATACCATTCCTAACACAATCCGAATTATAAAATAAACTAAATGATATGTTTGAAAACTTAAAGAATAACCCAAAAGTACAAGTCTGGAAACTGAAATCAAGTTTCGTGAAAAACTTGGAACATAGAAGGTCCTATCTAATTCTAATACAAAACCATTACTTAAAGTTAAAACACATGTTCCTATAGCCTCCACATGTGAGCCCATCTTGTTTCCAAATAAGACGCTTTGCTCACTTCCTACTGGTTTCTGTAGATTTTGCATACCCTGCAAGGAGTTTGCAATATGGATTGTAGATCCAGAGTCAATCCACCAGGTGTTAATATTAACATTAACCATATTAGATTCATAACAAACAAACGAGGTTGGATTAACTTTATCCTGAAGCCATTTCTGAAATTTGGGGCATTCTTTCTTCATGTGTCCCTTCTTTTTATAGAAGAAACATTTGGCCTCTTTCTTGATATCAGCTTGGGGTGGTATTTTACCTTTCCCCTTTTGATTGGCTTGAGGTTTGCCTTTCCCGCGTGTTGTTGCCAACATTGCACTTTCACCAAGCTCCATCACAAGCCTCCCTTCTTCCTGAACACACATGGTCATTAATTCATTGATTGACCATTTGTCCTTATGTGTGTTGTACGAGATTTTGAATGGCATGTACTATTGTAGGAGGGTGTTTAGGATATATTGAACCATGAAGGATTCAGGCATCTCAACCTCGAGTTTCTTAAGTTGAGCCCCAATGTCCCTCATATTCATGATGTGCTCACGCACACCTTTCACACTGGTGAGTCTGATGGATGAAAATTTCATGATTAGCGTGCTTGCTAGTGCTTTATCTGAAGTGATGAATTGATCATCAATGTCTTTCAGCAAGTCCCAGACCTCTTCATGCTGATCAACAGAACCACGTATACCAACAGAAATTTTAGTCTTAATGAACATTACGCTGAGGCGATTAGATCGCTCCCATCGTTCATAAAGCGTGATGTTCGCTGGAGTGCTGGTATCAGTGATAGCTGGTGGTTTATCTTTCCTAATAGCATAGTCAATATCCGTCCATCCTAAATGGAGGAGAATTCTCTCCTTCCATACCTTATAGTTATCACTTTTCAATTCAGGGATATCGCAACGAATATCAGAGAAATTAGCAGGCTGTGAAGCTGCATTAAAATTGCTTATGTCAAAATTTGAGGTCTAATAATTTTCATGTTTTACCAATGCAAAACATGTAAGAATTGAATCTAATGACATAAAATTTGCCTGTCGGCTTAAATTTTAATTCAAGTAGATTCATATATAGCTTATGATAGAATCATCAAATTACATTCTTAATTCATAATTGTGGGTATATTATGAAAGTAATTTGATATTCTATCTTAATCTTTATGATAAAACTATCAAATTATGTTCCTTCTCCTAATTCTTGTGGGTAAATCAAGAAATATAATTTGATATTCTATCCTAATTAATTATATAAATATAACAAAATATCCTATGGGATAAAATTTATTATATTAAGTATAATTAATTACAGTTAGTGTCTATAATTCTTGATGTGATCCTAACTAATCATAATATATAATTTTATTTAACTAAAGATGTTGTGGTTAATCCCTAATTAATTAAAATTATATGGATCACAAGACATTATAAATTTAAGTTTTATGAGAATATTTATCCAGCATAAGAAAATTCAATATAAGAATAAATTGCATAATTCAATCTATAACTAACATGTAATTATTATGCATAAAATATTGCATAACATTTAATTTCATGCTTTTATCCATATATACTCATTCAAAAATTGCATGTATTAGTTTAGAAAGATATAATCAATTCATGAAAAATAAATATCAGCATAATTAATTTGGGATTTTGCACAATTTAACTTATCCAAAAATGCATATGATTAAACCAAAATTAATATAATATGCATAATTAAAATGAGCAAAATTAGACATAGTATAAATTGTCTTTTACCAATCAAATGATAAAAAAGGGTAAGTGGCGTGTTTGGCTCAGTAGCATATCTCTTTACTTGGAGATCATGGGTTTAAGTCCTAGAACTGTCAGATTTATATATATTTTTTTTGTTTTTTATTGACAAGTAAACGACATGTCGTTTTCAAGACTTAAGGAAAATTGACATGTCACTAATCTTGGGCTCTAGTCGTCTTCAACCTTTGATCGAATCTGTAACCGGATACCCGACCCGAAAATGACCTAGTAGCCAAACCCGGGTGGAAATCCACTATTTAAACGCCAAAATGATGTTTCAAAGCACAAAAATGATAGAAATCCAATTTCCTAAAGATTTATAACATTTATTTGCATTAAAAATAACTAAAAAACAAACTTTGATTTTTTTTTTTTAAAAAAAAAATTTCGAACGGCCATGAACAGAGAGCTTCAAAATTTCTTTTGCAAAACATCAAGGCAGAGGTATTACATGGCTCTGATACCAACTGTAAGAAATATCTACAATCTAAATAGAAATACAAAGAATATAATGTTCTTAGACTATAAACCAAGAATCAAGGATTACCTCCAGTCATTGAAACAAACTCACGAAGCTGTATTTTGGTTCTTCTAAGCTCTCAAGACACTATAATATTGATGGTGTATTTTGTTTTAGTTGAGTAACTGAGCTTAGGGACCTGTAACGCCCACATCGAGGTACGTGGTTTAACTTATGCCCTTATATCCTTAGTTGAATTTTGTTAAAGTTATTTTCAGAAAAATGTGAAGAAAATGCCTTAAAATTTCATTATGGGTAAAATGGTCTTTTCACTCATAATTAGTTGAAAATGTGGAGAATGAAAAGAGATAGAATTTCATGGAGAATGCAATAAAATGAGGCCATTATGGTAATTGACTAAGGGACATAGATGGAATTTTATAGAAAATGCAAGGGCGAAATGGAAAACTATAAATAATATTATGTTATATCAAGAATTGAAGAGTGAAACCCTAGCCACTTCTTTTCCTCTTTCACGCCACTTACCACCCAAATTCTCTCAATTTCTTCAATTCTTTTTCAAGGGAAATTCATAGATTTTGGGTACTTTTTAGTGGATTTTCAATCCCAAGCATCCTTAGATAAGATCCTTGCACTAAGAAGTGAGTTTTAATTTTTAAAGTGTTGAATTTTGATGATTTGTGTTCTTAGGATTTAAGAGAAAGAGAGTTGGATCCAAGAAGATTATTTAAGTGTTGGATTGCTCACATCTAAGGTAAGTAAATCCTACCCTAAGTATGATTTAAGTAATATTGTGTAGAGAATTTCTTTTATGCATATGTGTGTTTTATATAAAGAATTGTTGATGGATTTGGTGTTGAATGATGATTAAAACTTGTCCATGAGAAGTAGTGTTTGTGTATTTGATATTTGATGTGAGTTTGGATGAAATTTGGAAGAATTGGAGTAGAAATTTTGGAGTGCATATTTTGGACAGGTTTGGCGTTAAAGATAGAAGATTGTATACCAAATTTTTTGTGGCTTAGAAAAGAGGTAGAAGTGTAGCCAAATTAGAATTGATTTGTGCATATGAATTGTATGATGAAATGTCAAAGAGAAGTGCATGTATGAGTATGATTATGGGTTACTTTGGATTGAGTTTGTAGATGGTAGAGAATGACATGTTTGCATTCCATATTGCATTATTGCATCTAAACATGTTAATTTAGAAAGAATTATAAGCATGAAACCATCTACATGCATACATACTCATAATAGTATGAAAAATCACTAATGAATGTTAAAGTGTAAATATAAAGAAATGAGAATATTAAAGAAGTTCAAATCTGAATTTTTATTTAAAGATGTGTAAAAAGATAAAAAGAAGAAAAGGTTGTTGCGATGGGGAGCTCGTGAGTGACATAGCCCCACATGCACACCGCCTTTAGTAAGCGGCATCAGAATTTAGAAAGAAGAATTGTATAGTCCGTTAGAAGTACGTGTGGATGAGGACTGTACCCAGAATTAGAGAATTCACTCACATCGCTAGGGTTCCAAATCCATGCCTCAACCGAGTCCGATCGGTAAGAAAGAAAGAAAGAATAGAAAGAAAGAAAAGAAAGAATAGAAAGAAAGAATAGAAAGGAAGAAAAACTAGAAAAGAAAGAAAGAAAGAAATACAGAAAAGAAACATAATAAGAAAAATAGAAAAGAAAATGCACATTTTATGCATTTGTGCATTTGCATCATATATATGCATAATACCATGCCCATTATCTTGAGTAATGAGAAATAGAATAGAGTGAAACAGAGTAAGAGTAGAGAAAGAAAAGAGAAGAATGGGGAAGTGTGAAGTAGGGAAAGAAATTCAGAATTTAAGCAACGGAGAGAGAAGGGTAGCATAACGGGTTTACTTACTAAGCAATTAGTGCTCACCCCATTGTTTTCAATGTTTTTGCAGGTAATAGGTAAGATGCGGTCACTTGGAACATCACGCAGCGGAAGGGTTAGGCAAAACTATCGAATTATTATTTTGAGACTTTATTATATTATGTAAAGATTTGTATATAAAGAAAAATTAAATATGGGCTCATAATGTTATACTCATTTATATGTATATTTTCTTATATATATTTTTAGTGAGTTTTACTATTATTTTACGATTATACTAGCTAGAAAGAAAGTATTATAGGACCAAAACATTATATATAACCAAGCTTCCGTCAACCTCTTAATGGCATTGCTTAATGGCTACCATAAATCCCAATCAATGGTTAAACAAAAAACGTTTGAAAAACTATAGCAACAAATGTGGATCATTAATCTTTAAAACTGATTTATACTTAATGAAAATCAATTATTAACATTACATGAGTAATGTAAGTTTTACGGTTACTACCTGGAACCAAGTTAAAGCCCGTCTCCAAATTGCGCCACATCTTATTTACCAAAGTAATGGCTAAACTTAAAACTACTCATATACAATTTGGATTTTAGAAATAGAAGCTTATGCTCAACGTTTCATATATAAAGAAGCAGAAACCAAGCTACACCTATTCAGCCCTATCACAACTACTTTGATTTTTTTTTTTTTTTAAATTTCAAACGGCCATGAACATCAAGGCAGAGGTATTATATGGCTCTGATACCAACTATAAGAAACTTATCTGCAATCTAGATAGAAATACAAAGAATACAATGTCCTTAGACTATAAACCAAGAATCAAGGATTACCTCTAGCCATTGAAACAAACTCACGAAGTTGTATTTTGGCTCTTTTAAGTTCTCAAGACATTATAATATTGATGGCGTATTTTGTTTTAGTTGAGTACTTGAGCTTAGGGACCTATAACGCCCACATCGAGGTACGTAGCTTAACTTATGCCCTTATACCCTTAGTTGAATTTTGTTAAAGTTATTTTCAGAAAAATGTGAAGAAAATGCCTTAAAATTTCATTAGGGGTAAATGGTCTTTTCACTCATAATTAGTTGAAAATGTGAAGAGTGAAAAGAAATAGAATTTCATGGAGAATGCAATAAAATGAGGGCATTATGGTAATTGACTAAGGGACATAGATGGAATTTTATAGAAAGTGCAAGGGCAAAATGGGAAACTATAACTAATATTATGTTATATCAAGAATTGAAGGGTGAAACCTTAGCCACTTCTTCTCCTCTTTCACGCCACTTACCACCCAAATTCTCTCAATTTCTTCAATTCTTTTTCAAAGGAAATTCATAGATTTTGGGTACTTTTTAGTGGATTTTCAATCCCAAACATCCTTAGGTAAGATCCTTACACTAAGAAGTGAGTTTTAATTTTTAAAGTGTTGAATTTTGATGATTTGTGTTCATAAGATTTAAGAGAAAGAGAGTTGGATCAAAGAAGACTATTTAAGTGTTGGATTGCTCACATCTAAGGTAAGTAAATCCTACCCAAAGAATGATTTAAGTAATATTGTGTAGAGAATTTCTTTTATACATATATGTGTTTTATATTAAGAATTGTTGATGGATTTGGTGTTAAATGATGATTAAAACTTGTCTATGAGAAATAGTGTTTGTGTATTTGATATTTGATGTAAGTTTGGATAAAATTTGGAAGAATTGGAGTAGAAATTTTGGAGTGCATATTTAGACAGGTTTGGCGTTATAGATAGAAGATTTTATACCAAATTTTTTGTGGCTTAGAAAAGAGGTAGAAGTGTAGCCAAATTAGAGTTAATTTGTGCACATGAATTGTTTGATGAAATGTCATAGAGAAGTGCATGTATGAGTATGATTATGGGTTACTTCGGATTGAGTTTGTAGGTGGTAGAGAATGACATGTTTGCATTCCATATTGCATTATTGCATCTAAACATGTAAACTTAGAAAGAATTATAAGCATGAAACCATCTACATGCATACATACTCATAACAGTATGAAAAAGCACTAAAGAATGTTAAAGGGTAAATAAAAAGAAATGAGAATATTAAAAAAGTTCAAATCTGAATTTTTATTTAAAAAAGTGTAAAAAGATAAAAAGAAGAAAAGGTTGTTGCGATGGGGAGCCCGTGAGTGATATAGCCCCACATGCACGTCGCCTTTGGTGAGTGTGGCCTCAGAATTTAGAAAGAAGAATTGTATAGTCCGTTAGAAGTACGTGTAGATGAGGACTTTACCCAGAATTAGAGAATTCACTCACACGGCCAAGGTTCCAAATCCATGCCTCAACCGAGTCCGATCAGCAAGAAAAGACAGAATAGAAAGAAAGAAAGACTAGAAAAGAAAGAAAAAAGAAAGAAAGAAATATATAAAAGAAACAGAAAACATAATAAGAAAAATAGAAAAGAAAATGCACATTTTATGCATTTGTGCATTTGCATCATATATATGCATAATACCATGCCCATTATCTTGAGTAATGAGAATTAGAATAGAGAAAGAACAGAGCGAAACAGAGTAAGAGTAGAGAAAGAATAGAGAAGAATGGGGAAGTGTGAAGTAAGGAAAGAAATTCAGAATTTAAGCAACAGAGAGAGAATGGTAGCATAGCGGTTTTACTTACTGAACAATTAGTGCTCACTCCATTGTTTTCAATGTATTTGCAGGTAATATTTAAGATGCGGTCACTTGGAATATTACGCAGCGGAAGGGTTGGGCAAAACTATCGAGTTACTATTTTGAGACTTTATTATATTATGTAAAGATTTGTATATAAAGAAAAATTAAATATGGGCCCATAATGTTATACTCGTTTATATGTATATTTTCTTATATATATTTTTAGTGAGTTTTACTGTTATTTTACGAGTATAGTAGCTAGAAAGAAAGTATTACAGGACCAAAACATTATATATAACCAAGCTTCCATCAACCTCTTAATGGCATTGCTTAATGACTGCCATAAATCCCAATCAATGGTTAAACAAAAAACGTTTGGAAAACTGAAACAACAAATGTGGATCATTAATCTTTAAAACCAATTTATACTTAATGAAAATCAATTATCAACCTTACATGAGTAATGTAAGTTTTACAGTTACTACCTGGAACCAAGTTAAAGCCCATCTCGAGATTGCGCCACATCTTATTTACCAAAGTAATGGCTAAACTTAAAACCATTGTTTTAAAACTCGGACCGAAGGGTAAACCGTTTTGCTATCCGGGTCATGGGTCAACCGGTCCAATTGGTTGGACCGATGACATTAGCAATATTTTATTTTTAAAAAATTACATATTAACCCCTTGAATTTCAATATATTACAAAAATTCCCCTAAAAAAGTTCAAATTGGTCCTAAAATTTTTTATTTATTCCAAAAATACCCCAATAAAATTACCAATAAATCCCTAAAATTTTGATATATCTCCAAAATACCCCTAAAAATTACAAAGTAACCCTCATAATTTTAAAATATTTCAAAAACCCCCTAAGACCTAAACCGGACCAAAGAAGCTGCCGGTTCCCTGTCCAACCGGTCCGGTCCGGTTTTTAAAACAGAGCTTAAAACTACTCATATACAATTTGGATTTCAGAAATAGAAGCTTATGCTTAACGTTTCATATATAAAGAAGCAGAAACCAAGCTACACCTATTCAGCCCTATCACAACTACATCCATAAGTGATTACGATTAAAACGTGTTCCACGATCTAGAAAAATAATTTGAAGCCCAAATCTTGGATTGCAAAGAGAGGTCGAATACATAGTCTAGACTCTAGAGAAGGATAGTAGTAACTAAGATTAGAGTTTGGTACCTCAGAAGTGAGAAGTAAACAAATAGAGTCATCGAAGGAAGAGCGGAAGAACCAACTTTCATTTCAACTTTTCAAGTCACCACTAGAGCCAAAACATGAAACACTTGTCTGCAAATGCATAACTAGAATGCTATGTCAATTGTCTTACATAGACTGTCATGCTGAAGGTAGTCTAAGTTGTTATTGACTTGTTGGGCTTAGAGGTAGGCAAAAGTTGGGCCCAATGATCTTAGGCCAAGGCCCAGATTGGCTTAAGTTGGGCCCGATGATCTTAGGCCAAGGCCCGGATTGGCTTGGACTGGTCTTGGGCTCCTCACTTTTGTGAGGGTCCAGACCTGTCCCATGTTCAGACTTGGCCTATTTAGGACCGGTCTTATGGGATTGAAAAATTTTAATTTAACCCCTAATTGTAAAATTGTTTTTAACTCCTAAATTTATTATGTATTTCATATATTATAGGGGTTTTGGCTATTTGTCAAGAGGGTTTTGGTAATTGGGTCAGGGGGGTTTTAAAATTAATTGGGACCAAGCCTTCGATCATGCTCCCAAAGACCAGTCCTAGGACCGGATTTTCGACCCAAGCTTTTTGCAATTGGCAACTCTGTACAGTGTCTTGAATTCAATTTTACAGACGAGAAGTTAAAGATTTTAAATTTGTTTTGCAAGATTAAAAATAAATTATGAGTTAATTTTAATGTTTCCAGATGGCAACGGACCACGACCTGGAAAAAACAGATCACTTAACATATGAGGACTCAAAACTCGTCAATTAAATTATGAGTTTCCTCTTCTTGTTCAGATGTGAACATGTGTATAGAAGTTAAATCTTTTAAATGCAAGGATTTGTTACCATAAATTAATATTTCTGAAGCAGCTTCATTTATTAGAAAGAATAACCAATCAATGTTATGCCTTTACATATTTGTAAAGGACGAAGGTTTAATGGGCACCCGCCCGTTTTAGAAACACATGCACCGTTTAATTTCTTTTTTTCCTCTTCAAGCGTCATACCTGTTACAATATATCATATTCTTTGTTTCACAGTCAAAACACATTCCACAGTATACAGCACAGCGACACACAATTATCCTTTAAGGCTTCTCCCTCCCCTCTGTCTGAATTTTTTTTTTTTTTTTTTTTTTTTTTTTTTTTTTTTTTTTTTTTTTTTTTTCAAAGTTTGTGAATTTGTACGGTTGGGTTCCCTCCCCTTCTTCATTTATTTAATCACATCACGCCGTAGTGTGTATATTTCTGTTATATATGGTGGCAACCGTCCCTGCTGTGCTTATTTTGATACATTTGTAATGACAAGTACTAGAAGAGGTCATTAGGAATGAATTTTAAGTTTGGTCATGGACAGAATCGCCAAGAAAGGTGAAGATAACTTAAAATATACGGAGGTCTGGAATTTGTACCTGTAAGTCATCAATACTAGAAACCAAGAAAATGACTTTTGGTTACGTCTGTGTTTTATTCTTCATCTTCTGCATGTCCTTTTCGTCTACTTGGTTACAATTCGCCGTTTATTATTTATATTTTTCTATCATGCTCTGCCCAGAAACAGAGCATCACAATTTCATGGGAATTCTCGGCAATTCACAAAAAAGTTCGAAATTTCTTTGCAGTTGAATAATTTCACTTTATTTTGCATAGAAGAGAAATATCACATTTGAGACCTTTTTTTTCTGGTCATTCATAACAAATAAATTAACTCATAATTTGTGAAATGTTCCTTGTTCTTTTTTGTGTTTAATTATATATGTCACGATCCGTTATATATATATATATATTTTTTTTTTTTTTTAATTGTCCTTTTCAGATTCTCAGACTGCTTTACTTGCACTTCAAGTTTTATCGTTTCCTTGTCCTATAAAATGTCTTCTTGTTCATTCTCTTTCTCGCCGTAGAAGCAGAAGCTTGAATGTGTAAAATTTTTGATATAAAGAACAAAGGCAGATTTTTAGCATGCATAAATTACTGGAAGCATAAATTTATTGAATTTGATCACTGTTTTGCAGGTTTCATAATACTGGAAAAATTTATAGAGAATATCAAATGGGTTGTCCTCCTCATCTTCTGTTGCTGTTAATTTTATTCTTTATTCCACCAAAGTGCCAGTCATGGGGTTGGTTTTCTTCTGGCACTTCTGCAGAGAAAACTCAAGCTGACGATTTCCCTTCACGGATGAAAGATAATTCCAATGGTTTTGTTGCTGAATTCTCTGTAAAGGGTCTTTACAACGAGAAGGGAAAGCAGCTTGTTGAAGAAGCTAAAGGCAAATTGGTTGGCTCAAACACTTGTTGGAAAAATGCTTATAGACATCTCTTTGCTGGTTGCTCGGTGATTATTGCCGCTGAAGAGAAAAGGTCTAGATTTGCTTGGCATCTCAGTGATTGCTTTCAAAAGGACTCAGGGAGACCTCCATTTCCTTACTGTGATCCAAAATCTGCCATGATTAATTGCCTCAAGAAATTAGACGACAAAGAGCATAAGACTTATCTTGCTTTCTTATTGGAAACCAACTCTATTTGCTATCAGTTACAGTTAAGTACAATTAGTTTATTTCATCGAATTAGGAATTTTTCACTGCTTGAAACAAAGTCTGACAAGTTTTGTTTTTGTTCATTGCCAGGGCTCATGCATTCCAGCATGAAACTGAGAGATTGGTGAATGACCTTAGACGTTCCGCGGAACATACAGAAAACAAGCTGGAAATTATAGAAGACAAGTCTGATATTCTATTGCAGAGTTCCAGCAAGATTTATGATTCGTTGGATTCGATTGATCTCCGGGTTCAAAGTGTAGCTCAAAGTGCAAAGGGTGTACAAGATCATATGGATGTTTTGTCGAGGCATTCGGAAGCTGTTTATCACCAATCCATGAAAATCGCATCTTCTCAAGCGGAGCTACAAGAAGGACAAGTGAGAATGAAGGAAAAGTTTGATGAAGGGATGACATTGCTTCATGATGCTTACAGTAATTTGGGTGAAGAAGTTGGTAACTTGAAGGACGAGGCCATTGAAATACAGAAGGAGATCGGCAAAGTTGGAGATGCAATGTTTTCCAGGATGGAAAATCTTCAGAAGAAAGCTGATGATATTGGGAGCATGGCAGGGGTTTCTATAGATAAACAACAACTACTACTTCAGGGTCAATCCACTGCACTTGATGGTCTTCAATTTTTAACCAAATTTCAGTCCGAAGCACTTGAAGAGAGCAGGTAAATTGTGAAAAAAAAACTCATTTAGTAAAATTATCGTCAAGTTTATCTAAACATTTCTTGGTTGATGATTACAGGAAGAGACTGCAAGAATTAGCTGAATATGGACATAAACAACAGGAAGAGCTTCTTAAGAGACAAGCACAGCTTCAGGAAGTCCATGATCATCTGGTTGAAAACTCGAAATCAATATTGGCAGCTCAGGTTTGCATTTCCTATAAGCCTTATGACCCTTAATCGAAGTAAATGTTCGTATTAGTATTGAAATTCCATTTTCATTTTGCAGGAAGCTTTCGAATCAAAGCAAGCTAGCATGTTCATTTCTCTAGATAAGCTATCGGCTTTGCAGAAAACCATGCTGTTGGAGTCGCGAGTAATTAAGGCCTTCTTCATCTACTCTATGTCTATTTTCATCATCTACATGTTCACCAGTACAAAGCAAACATACACCATTAGGCACAGGCTATATATGGGTATGCACATCATATTCTAGTTTTCAATTATTGTGTATCTGTATCTGTATCAGTTTCCAGTTCTAAACTTTTTTTTTTTTTTTGTTATTGACAGGGCTGTGCCTTACATTCTTGATCGAAGTGTCAATAGTCCGATTCACGACGAATGAAATTGAACAACAAACATGGATAATAACTTCAGTTAGATCACTTTTTCTGATTTTTTCTGCATTGCAGCTTCTACATGCCATTGTTACATACAGGTTTGAGGAATGAAGAGTTCACAAAAGTTTTGTTTCGAAAGACTTATTTATAGATTCTAGAACTGATAAAACAATGGTTTGTTGTTTCGCAGAGACTATGAATTCTTGAATTATCAGATGCTACAAACCTTGCTTGAGAAGGTTAATGGCATGCAAAGAAACAAAGAGTTGTCATGGGAGTCGGACTATGATAGTGATGTAGACTGGCCTTCATGGATGGATAGAGAATTACCAGAGGAAGCAAATGATTTTGAAGACCCCAATTATTTGATTTCGGATAGTATTCCAGAAGAAGTTGGAGAGAATTTTATCACAACTTCTTCAATTACAACAAGATACAATCTTCGTCCGCGTAGTAAACATTGATAACTTCTTGTAGGAATGAGATTTAGCTATTGTATTGATATTTTTATTTATCCCATTCATGACTAGAATCAATTTACTTGAAATGTAGATTCATACTGAGCAGGAAGCAATTCCAGATTGATTATATGAACTCTCCCAATTCTTTCCATCATTAAACTTAATCTCAACATGGGATAGCGTCCCCTGGTCCACGCACCTGAATGTAATTGCAATTCCATCTGGATTTGACCGTGGAATATAGAATGAAGTGATGCCACAGACCTTACAGAATGTGTGCTTCGCTGTATTTGTGCCAAACGTGTATGTCGTAAGAAGCTCTTTGGAATCTCCCAAAAGCTCAAACCTTCGAGAAGGAACGATGAAGTGAACATTGGCTCTCATTGAGCAGTCAGAACAGTTGCATTTCCAAGCTACAACACTACTCGGCGCTTGGACTTGCCATCTTACTCTTCCACAGTGGCATCCGCCATTATGCACAACTAAATCTTCATCCATCCCAGCACAAAGCTTCAGCAATGTGATCAGAAGATGGTAATTTCCTTTGTGTTTTGAGCTAAACTGCAATAAGTTATATACAAATGTCATTTCCATATGCATATACGTATTCAGGTCACCAAATAATTGAAATACACCATTTCTGTCATAATCACTGATAAAGGATAGGTTTTGAGACCTAAAAAGAATCGACCAATCCAAAACCTACCACGACAAGAACGTTCTCAAAACTTCATGAATTATCAAAGCTTCAACAACGGAACTCAGGGTGTGCTCAATCGATAATATGTAGGAAGAATGATGAATGGCAAATAATTTGAAAGATTTCTCTTCCTCGACAGGAATGGAACATCGATAAATCAGCTTCTTACTTACATTAGAAAATTTCTATCCCAAAATTGTGATGCCATGGTGCTAAAAGTTTGTCTCTTTCTTTTCATATTCCTGAATAACCAAAAAAGATAACCTGATATTTGACTTTTAACAAGGCTGATTATAATCTCTACCAATCTCTATAGAAATTACTATGCTTTTAACAAGGCTGATTATAATCTCTACCAATCTCTATAGAAATTACTATGTCATCAAAACACAAGGGAAAGATTATCAGGTGTTTCTAATCTATGAAATTACTTCTGTCCCGTGCACCTGCAATTACTAAGAAAAAGACACTACACAATATAAACAAAGACATAGTACCCATCAAAATTACACATTTATGCTACAGAATAACAGGACTACAACTTNTGTCTGAAACATCTTTCCAATTTAATGGGTGACGCCAATGTTCGGGGGACACACAATTCTAGGGAAGCTACTTTGCAAGAATTGAAAGAGGAAATCAAGCATTTAGAACTTGAAACTTCTCCCAATAGAAGATATAAACACTAAAACTGTGGCCAATTTCGGTATAACCGGAGGTTACAGCTGGAGAACGATCATCTATTTGTTTGCTTGAAGTAACTGGTTCAGTCCCTCTGTGACGTGCATACAAAAATTAGGGCGAGGAGGTTCAATTCAATTTGTAAGCTATACCATACATAAAATAAGAAGAGTAATGCTACATTTATACTATCCATTACATCATTTTTATTACATCATCACCATTTTATTAATAATTATTTTATTATAATATTAAAATTTTAAAATAATTAAAATTTTGTGTAAATGTGGGATATGTCACATCATGGTGTAATGAAAATGATATAATGCGTAGTGTAGATGTAGCATTACTCAAATAAGAATGGTCAGGGTAGTGTTGTTTCCTTTTCTTAGCCATTTTCCCGGAATTTTCTTGGTAACTCTGTACAATGTCTTGAATTCAATTTTATAGATGAGAAGTTAAAGATTTTAAACATGGTTGTCAAATTGCGTATAATATCGTGTAGCAAAAACCTAATTTTTTGAATTGTGTATCGTATTGTATCGTAGCATACACATTTTTCAAAAAAATAAATAAAATAATAAAAATTTTATAAAAATTAATATAATCTTTATGATTAATTAAGGAATTTTGTGGTATTATTAACTTTAAATTATAGTATTACATTATCAAAATTAATAATCTATATCATTTTCTTTCAACCATTCATATCATTTCTAATATCAATGTCAATATCTGTATCTCCACTAGTGTTATTATTATCACGTAAAAGTAGGTAACACATATTCCTTTTCACTTTCTTCATGTAAAGTGGGTAAATTTAGGCAGGTTTTAGTGAACTCGGTTGGGTGACTCGATCCGAATTTTTTTTTGAGCCTTCGACCCAATTTAATAAAGTCATATCAACTTGTATCAATATTTTTAAGGATATGAATGGATACGTATCGTATCATAGGACACATATTAACGTATCGAAAGGCTTAGGATACATTCTCTGATACATATCGTTGGTGACTCGTATCAAATCATATTGTAAGATATATATTCCGTATTGTAAGATACTAATAACAATGATTTTAAATTTGTTTTCCAAGGCTTAAAAATAAATTATGAGTTAATTTTAGTGTTTCCAGATGGCAACGGGCCACAACCTGGAAAAAAACAGATCATTTAACATATGAGGACTCAAAACTCATTAATTAAATTATGAGTTTCCTCTTCTTGTTCAGATATGAACATGTGTATATAAGTTAAATCTTTTAAATGCAAAGATTTGTTACCATAAACTAATATTTTCTGAAGAAGCTTCATTTATTAGAAAGAATAACCAATCAATGTTATGCCTAAAGGATGGATGTTTAATGGGCACTCACCCTTTTTAGAAGCACATGCACCGTTTAATTTCTTTGTTTCCTCTTCAAGCGTCATAACCGTTATAATATATATATATATCATATCCTTTGTTTCACCTTCCTTCTACAAAAAACTACGTTGACAACAGAGTCAAAACACATTCCACAGTACACAACACTGCGACACACAATTATCCTATAAGGTTTCTCCCTCCCTTCTCTCTGAATTTTTTTGTTTATTATCTGTTCATATTCAAAGTTTGTGATTTCGTATGGTTGGGTTCCGTCCACTTCTTCATTTATTTAATCACTCCATGCTGGAGTGTGTACATTTCTGTTATATATGGTGTTAACCGTCCCTGCTGTGCTTATTAGAAAAGGTCATTAGGAATGAATTTTAAGTTTGGTCATGGACAGAATCGCCAAGAAAGGTGAAGATAACTTAAAATATACAGAGGTCTGGAATTTGTACCTGTAAGTCATCAATACTATAAACCAAGAAAATGACTTTTCGTTACGTCTGGTTTATTTCATCTTCTGCATGTCCTTTTCGTCATTAGTTACAATTCGCCGTTTATTATTTATATTTCTATCATGCTCTGCCAGAAACAGAGCACACAATCATGGGAATCCTCGGCAATTCACAAAAAAGTTTGAAATTCTTTGCAGTTGAATAATTACACTGTATTTTGCATAGAAGAGAAATATCAGAATGAGGCCTTTTTTTTTTTTGTTTTTTTGGTCATTTAGAACAAATAAATTAACTCATAATTGTGAGATGTTCCATGTTGTTCTTTTTGTGTTTAATTATATATGTCACGATCCATTATATATATATATATATATTTTTTTTTTTTAACTTTTCCCTTTAATTGTCATTTCATATTCTCAGACTGCTTTACTGCAATTCAAGTTTTATCGTTCTTTGTCCTAAAAAAGTCTTCTTGTCATTCTCTTTCTCGCTTAGAAGCAGAAGCTGAATGTGTAAAATTTTTGATATAAGAACAAAGCAGATTTTTAGCATGCATAAATTAGGCAAGAATTATTGAATTTGATCACTGTTTTGCAGGTTTCATAATACTGGAAAAATTTATAGAGAATATCAAATGGGTTGTCCTCCTCATTCTGTGGCTGTTAATTTATTCTTTATTCCACCAAAGTGCCAGTCATGGGGGTGGTTTTCTTCTGGCACTCTGCAGAGAAAACACAAGCTGACGATTTCCTTCACGGATGAAAGATAATTCCAATGGTTTTGTGTGCTGAATTCTTGTAAAGGGTCTTCACAACGAGAAGGGAAAGCAAGCTTGTTGAAGAAGCTAAAGGCAAATTGGTTGGCTCAAACACTTGTTGGAAAAAAGCTTATAGACATCTCTTTGCTGGTTGCTCGGTGATTATTGCCGCTGAAGAGAAAAGGTCTAGATTTGCTTGGCATCTCAGTGATTGCTTTCAAAAGGACTCAGGGAACCTCCATTCTACTGTGATCCAAAATCTGCCATGATTAATTGCCTCAAGAATAGACGACAAAGAGCATAAGACTTATCTTGCTTTCTTATTGGAAACCAACTCTATTCTATCAGTTACAGTTAAGTACAATAGTTATTTCATCGAATTAGGAATTTTACTGCTTGAAACAAAGCTGAAGTTTTGTTTGTTCATTGCCAGGGCTCATGCCTTCCAGCATGAAACTGAGAGATTGGTGAATGACCTTAGACGTTCCGCGGAACATACAGAAAACAAGCTGGAAATTATAGAAGACAAGTCTGATAATCATTGCAGAGTTCCAGCAAGATTTTGATTCGTTGGATTCGATTGATCTCCGGGTTCAAAGTGTAGCTCAAAGGGCAAAGGGTGTACAAGAGCATAGGATGTTTGTCGAGGCATTCGGAAGCTGTTTATCACCAATCCATGAAAATCGCATCTTCTCAGCGGAGCTGCGAGTAGGACAAGTGAGAATGAAGGAAAAGTTTGATGAAGGGATGACATGCTTCATGATGCTTACAGTAATTGGTGTGAAGAAGTCGGTAACTGAGGGAGGAGGCCATTGAAATACAGAAGGAGATCGGCAAAGTTGGAGATGCAATGTTTCCAGGATGGAAAATCTTCAGAAGAAAGCTGATGATATTGGGACATGGCAGGGGTTCTATAGATAAGCAACAACAACTACTCAGGGTCAATCCACTGCACTGATGGTCTTCAATTTTTAACCAAATTTCAGTCCGAAGCACTGAAGAGAGCAGGTAAATGTGAAAAAAAAACTATTTAGTAAAAATCGTCAAAGTTTATCTAAACATTCTTGGTTGATGATACAGGAAGAGACTGCAAGAATTAGCTGAATATGGACAAAAAACAACAGGAAGAGCTTCTTAAGAGACAAGCACAGCTTCCGGAAGTCCATGACACCTGGTTGAAAACTCGAAATCAATATGGCAGCTCAGGTTTGCATTTCCTATAAGCCTTGTGACTCTTAATCGAAGTAAATCACTATTAGTATTGAAATTCCATTTTCATTTTGCAGGAAGCTTTCGAATCAAAGCAAGCAGCTGTTCATTTCTCTAGATAAGCTATCGGCTTTGCAGAAAGCCATGCTGTTGGAGCGCGAGTAATTAAGCCTTCTTCATCTACTCTATGTCTATTTTCATCATCTACATGTTCACCAGTACAAAGCAAACATACACCATAGGCACAGCTATATATGGGTATGCACATCATATTCTAGTTTCAATTATGTGTGATCTGTATCTGTATCAGTTTCCAGTTCTAAACTTTTTTTTTTTTTGTTATTGACAGGGCTGTGTGCCTTACATTCTTGTCGAAGTGGCAATAGTCCGATTCACAACGAATGAAGTTGAGCAACAAACATGGATAATAACTTCAGTTAGATCACTTTTTCTGATTCTTCTGCATTGCAGTTCTACGCCAGTGTTACATACAGGATGAGGAATGAAGAGTTCATAAAAGTAGACTTATTTATAGATTCTAGAACTGATAAAACCATGGTTTGTTGTTTCGCAGAGACTATGATTCTGAATATCAGATGCTACAAACCTTGTGAGAAGTTAATGGCATGCAAAGAAACAAAGAGTTGTCATGGGAGTCAGACTATGATAGTGATGTAGACTGGCCTTCATGGATGGATAGAGAATTCCAGAGGAAGCAAATGATTTTGAAGACCCAATTATTTGATTTCGATAGAATTCCAGAAGAAGTTGGAGAGAAATTTATCACAACTTCTTCAATTACAACAAGATACAATCTTCGTCCGCGTAGTAAACATTGAAAATTCTTGTAGGAATGAGATTTAGTGTATTGATATTTTAATATTTCCCATCATGACTAGAATCAATTAACTTGAAATGTAGATCTTACTGAGCAGGAAGCAATTCCAGATTGATATATGAACTCTCCCAATTCTTCCATCATTAAACTTAATCTCAACATGGGATAGCGTCCCCGGTCCACGCACCTGAATGTAATTGCAATTCCATCTGGATTTGACCGTGGAATATAGAATGAATGTGCCACAGACCTTACAGAAATGTGTGCTTAGCTGTTTTGTGCCCAACGTGTATGTTTAAGAAACTCTTTGGAATCTCCCAAAGCTCAAACCTTCGAGAAGGAACGATGAAGGGAACATTGCCTCTCATGAGCAGTCAGAACAGTTGCACTTCCAAGCTACAACCATACTCGGCGCTTGGACTCGCCATCTTACTCTTCCACAGTGGCATCCGCCATTATGCACAATTAAATTTCATCCATCCCAGCACAAATTTCAGCAATGTGATAAGAAGATGGTAATTCCTTTGTGTTGAGCTAAACTGCAATAAGAACCTAACAAATGTCATTTCCATATGCATATACGTATTAAGGTCACCAAATAATGAATACACCATTTCTGTCATAATCACTGATAAAGGATAGGTTTTGAGACCTAAAAAGAATCGGCCAAACCAAAACCTACCACAACAAGAAGGTTCTCAAAACTTCATGAATTATCAAAGCTTCAACAACGGAACTCAGGGTGTGCTCAATCGATAATATGTAGGAAGAATGATGAATGGCAAATATTGAAAGATTTCTCTTCCTCGACAGGAATGGAACATCGATAAATCAGCTTCTTACTTACATTAGAAAATTTCTATCCCAAAATTGTGAGCGCATAGTGCTAAAAGTTTGTCTCTTTCTTTTCATATACCTGAATAACCAAAAAAGATAACCTGATATTGAATTTAACAAGGCTGATTATATCTCTACAATCTCTATAGAAATTACTATGCTTTTAACAAGGCTGATTATATCTCTACCAATCTCTATAGAAATTACTATGTCATCAAAACACAAGGGAAAGATTATCAGGTGTTTCTAATCTATGAAATTACTTCTGTCCGTGCACCTGCAATTACTAAGAAAAAGACAATACACTATATAACAAAGACATAGTACCCATCAAATACACATTTATGCTACAGAATAACAGGACTACAACTTTCACAATAAACATAAATTTGCTAACTTAACCATTTAGAGGCGGACTGAAAATGCTAATTATTTGGATGCCTAATTGAACATGAATCCAAGTCGTTTGATCATGTGCCCTCTCCAATTCTTCCCATCATAAGGCTTCATCTCAACGTGGGACAGACTTCCTGGGTCCCAGCACCGAATGTAATGGCAACTTTATCCGGACTACCACGTGGAATAAAGAATGACGTGATACCACAAACCTTACAGAATATGGCTTTGCTATCTGAGTGCCAAAAGTGTAAGTGTAAGAAAATCTTTGGAATCTCCTAAAAGCTCAAACCTCAGTAGGAACACTAAAATGAACATTGCCTCTCATGGAGCAATCAGAACAGTTGCAATTCCAAGCTACAACACTATTTGGCGCTTGTACTCGCCATCTTACTTTCTACAGTGGATCCACCATTGTGTACTATAATACATGATCCATTCTCAGTACAAATCTTCAACAGATAAACAACAAGATGGTAATTTCCTTGTGTATGAGGTAACTGCAATCAGTAAATAACAGATATTGTATACTATTGCGAATAAATGCTGGCGATTGCAAAACCCTAAGGAATACCAGGACATAACTAAATTAATAAGATCACATAATTTGTGTCTACACGTTTGCACATGCATAAAAGGACAGTAGTTGCGATACAAGATCAAGATGGATACAGATAAAAAGGTCTAAATTCAAGTACCGGGGGGGTTGCTCCAGAACCTCAAAGATTTTTGTCAACATTGAAGAAGTAAAGCATCAGTGGCATTAGCAGCGCATGAGAAATAGGGAAACAGAGAAACGCCAATGTTAAGTTGTAGCACTATTGATGCAAACAACATTCTCAAGCACAGCTAGAAATTAATGGATCAAGAAGATATTAAACCCTATACAGAATCATACATAAGATCCAGACTCACAATAATGCACATGGTAGTCTTAAGCTCCAGAAATTTCTGGCCAAGTCTGATACAAGAAAGAAGAGTAGAGAAAGTTGTATTTAGAGATGGTTACATTTACAAGCCAGCTTCCTGTTCTTCATGATCATCATCCTTCTGATATTGGTGACCAAAATTCTTGTCCTATTTAAGTTAAATTGCAGCTGGAACATTCATGATATTGCAGCAAACATTGAAACCAATTCAAATTACTCACCCTTGATAATGCATCGAATCCTTTTCTAACAGATAGAAGTACATATTTTTTGAAAAGCTAAGCATCTATGCAGAATGAATTTGCAGAAAATTTCATTTAATGGGTATGCTAGGACTTACAACCATCAATCCTGTTACTACCTCTGAAAAGGCCTTAGTCTTCCTATTCAGCACCACTTCTAATCCTGTTACTACCCAGAACCAAGTCAACGCTCATCTCCAAATTGCACCAAATCATTTTACACAAGTCATTGCTAAGCTCAAACCTAACTCATACGCAATTTGGATTTCAGAAAGAGAAGCTTATGCACAGTGTTCTTAAAGAAGCACAAATCAAGCTACATCTATTCAACCCTATCGCAACTACATCCATAAGTGACAAGATTAATATATATTTCACAATCTATAATATAACTGAAACCCAAATCTTGGATTGCAAGGAGAAGTTGAATGCATATTCAAGAAGATGGAAGAAATAAAGATTAGAGTTTAGAGTTTAGTGCCTGAGAACTAAGCAAATTGAGCCACTGAAGAAAAAGCGGAAGAGCCAGCTTCCATTTCAACTTTTCAAGACCACACTTAGAGCCAAAACATGAGACGTTTGCAAATGGATAACTGCAATGCCGTGTATCAATTCTCTTAGTAGCAGTGCTAGTTTTACAATGATAAATATAAAGGGAACATAGAAAGGTAATTGTTACCTTGATCTTTATAATTTCTCTCTTTCTCTCTTTCTTTTTCCCTTTTTTTTTGTTTTTTTCTTTTTGCTGACATCACTTTGTAATCCTCTTTGAATTGTCTTTGTAATGATAGCATTTTTCTTGTCTTATATTAACTAAAAATGTGTCATCATATTGTTTAGAGCAAATGACATATTGCCACCCAAGGTAAAGCAAAATAACAAGATCCCACCCTTAGGTTTCATAAATTCCAGATTCTCACCCTTAAATTAACAGACAATTGATTAATATAACAATAAAAGGTTATAATGGTCATTCCTAATTAAACATTCAAACTGCAAATGACCAGCCACTAGAACCACCACATACAACCATCACCATCACCATCACTAAATACAAACACTTCCAACCCAAATCAATAATCTATTAAACAATTTAATCATAAAATACAAAATACATACTATCAATCAGTTATCAAAGAAAAAAGAGAGAAAATAAAAAGAGTAATGCTATGTGTACTAACCAATGTGTACTAATTCAAGTACTAACATTGGAAATTTTAAATTTTTTTTTAGAGGGAATTTTAAATTTCCAATGTTAGTACTTGGATTAGTATACATTGGTTAGTGCACATAGTTTTATTCAAAGAAAAATGGGGAGGAAAGGAAAAAAAGAGAGAAATCCATCGTCCAAAGGAGCGTTGCTTGGGAATTTTTACAAACAGTGGAGTGAAAAATTTTTACAAAGCTTCGATCGTCCTCCCCCAGATTCCATCAATCCCAGAAAACAAACTCAAAACACTTCTTAACCGATCCCAAGCGACCTCCAAACAACATACAAACAATCTGCTTTCAAAATCTCAGCAAACAAAACTCCAATCAACCCCAATCTCGCCAAAAAAGCATAGCGCAAATGGATGGCAGATTCGCGCCGACATGCGCCTGATCGTGAAGCGACTAAACCCCAAAAATCCGGCCACCAGTGGGGCGGCAGCAGTGAGGGACTCATGGGGGGCGTAAAAAATGGCCTGGATGACGATGTTGTGGCCGGCGAATTGTGGATGAAATCGAGTGGGATGGACGGGGGTTTGTAGACGTGGAGGCGGAGAGGCGGTGGAGAGATTTGAGGGTTAAATTTGAGAAGTGAGGTTATTTTATAATTCTACTAACTTGGAGGGTGAAAAATAATTTTCTAATTTACTTATTAAGGGCAATATGATAATAACAGATTCTATATTTGTGTCAACGTTTAAAATTGCTAACAGTGACATTTTAAGGGTAGGAATTTAAAATTTATGAAATCAGGGTGGGAACTTGACATTTCGCTTTACCTTAGGTGGGAATATGTCGTTTGCTGTATTGTTTAACCGCATCAATTGTCTTCTTCAATTCTTTGACATCAACGTTGTCATTAGAAGTCAAGATATTTATAATTTTATTTTGGGAATAATCGATATTTCTTTTGACGTGCAATAATAAAACTCTGTAAAGAGCATCAAACAACTTTTTTTTTCAAATGTATATAACATTGTGTAAGAAATCTTCACATCATCAAACTTATGATACAAGAACAAGAGAATATATTCTATAAATCAAATTCTTTAAGGAACACTGAGAAACTCCCATTTAGTGGACAGTAAGTAAGTATATACACCCTTCAAGCCTAAACCTATTGATTAAAGAGCTTGATAGAGTGATTATGCAAATCCAATCATAGTAACTTAGTATATAATTTAGGTTGTGTTTGGTTCAGAGAATGTTGTATTACAGGGAAATGTTGTATTACTGGAAAGATAGATTATCAATGAATCTTTAGAGAAATGTGTTTCATTAGTTGGAATAAATTGGTGTGTATGTTATAATAATATGTTTGATTGGAAGGATAAATGAGTAGGTATATTATGTAGATTACTAAATTTCTCCTTTTTAAATAATAATATAATATTTTTTTATTATTATTTTGTTCTATTATTTTTTTAATCCCCTATATTTGAAATGTTGCTAAAACATCACAATCATATAAAACTTTAATTTGTAACAAAATCACCTTTACCCACCCCAAGCCACTGCCTGCAGCCAGCCACCAAGCTTTGTGTAAAACGAAACTTTAGGTTGTGCAAAATCTCTTGTTAGGTTGATATATGATGTAATTTATAGTGACATTAACTGACTAATATGCACAATTAGAAAGACTAGCCAATTAAATTTATATTTAAATTTTTTTGATTTGTTTATAATCTGAAAAACAATTTTTTTTGGTGTGTGAAATTGTTTTCAAAGGTCAATGATAAAAACCAATTACTTTGTAGGATACTTGAAATTGTTTCCTTGCTTAATGATAAAAACAACTTTGTGTAAGACGAAATCAGACATAGGGTGTACTAATACAAAATCCTTTTAAGTGGTTGAATACATGTTAAATGATGCATTTGAAGATATTGACTAAAAATAAGCGATGAAATATATGTAAAAGAAAAAAATATGGATTGGAAATTTATAATACATATATGGGTAGTATAAATATAAATAATAAGGTATTTTCGGAAGTAGGTGGAGTCTATAAAGACATTTGCATATGCTTAAAAATTTTAATGTGGTAAACTTAGAATTGGAAGTCTTGAAAGATAAATTGTGTGGGGCCAAATAACATCACTCTTAATAATATTCAAATATACGTGCGTGGTTATGTTTCAGATGCCTATTTTTTCCACACAAGTTTTGAGTAGAAAGATTAAAGGATTTGACTGCTTGAGATCGAATTTAAATTGTGTCATTTATGGTGTACATTAAATATGCAAGTTGAAACGAATCTCAACTATCCAAAGTGCTTACATCTGGTAACTTAAAAATTGTGACATATTTTGTGTAAAAAAATAGGTGCCCTTGAATCTTCCTCACACTATATATTTCACTTTGTGCTTTTGGCCTCAATATAATAGGGTTTAAGTGTGGAGTTATTAATTGACGGATGAGTCCTAAAAGGACATAATTTATAGAAAAAAATTTGTTGGAAGATCTTTCCACAGTTTCATTATTGCCACACACATACATACTATTAGAGTAGGTGTCTTAGAGCCAATCAATTATTGTAAGATTGACTCTGTAACAAATGTTTATTTATCAATAAAAGATATATTCTTCTATATCATGTAAATTATAGTTATATGTAATGATATATATCCTTAAGATGGTAGAATCGTGACGAGAGTATCAATTGTTTCAAATCTTGATAATGAGAATCATATGATCACATATGGTGGCCATTCTAGAAATGTCCGTAGCCTCAGTATTATTCTGACTAAGGACACAAATAATACAATAAAGTTATCATAGCATTGAACGACTCTGTCAAAAGGCAGTGACTGATCTCACTTGTCAAGTTGAAATGAATCTCAGCTATCCAAAGTGCTTACATCTAGTAACTTAAAAATTGTGTCATATTTTGTGTAAAAAAAATAGGTGCCCTTGAATCTTCCTCACACTATATATTTCACTTTGTGCTTTTGGCCTCAATATAATAGGGTTTAAGTATGGAGTTATTAATGGACGGATGAGTCCTAGAAGGACATAATTTATAGAAAAAAAGATGTTGGAAGATCTTTCCACAGTCTCATTATTTTGCCACACACATACATGCCCCATCCACATTTGGGAATCAAGGACACAATTTCTTGATTTAAACATTTACTATTAATTTTTTTTAATATAATCTAAAATGATTTTATTTTGATAGAGTTATAAAAGATTTCTCTTTTCTCTTTATACATGTAGAGATAGTTATATAGCTTCTTGTTTTTCCTGATCCCGACCGTTTCTCCCATTGGTTACCAAAATTCTTGTCCTATTTAGTTAAAATAGCGACTGTAACATCCACATTGAAGCCAAATCAAAATATACTAACCATTGTTAATGCATCCACTTCCTTTCCTGACAAATATAAGTACATATTTAATCAGATTTTGAGACCACTGATTCCCCTTTAACAGTTTCCCTGTTACAAGCTCAGGAAGTGTTTATACTAATAAGGGGTTTTAGCTCAAATACCTGTTTTATGCCATATTGACCCTTGCTGTAAGCAATTTATCCGTGTAAAATTGGTAAAACCCCAAGAAATTATCATAACTGTTCATGTTGTGTATCTCTGAAAAGACCTTAGTTTCCTATTCAGCGCCCCTTCTAACCTTGTTACTACCTAGAACCAAGTCAAAGCCCATCTCCAGATTGCACCACATCTTATTTAGCAAAGTAATGGCTAAACTTAAAACTACTCATATACAATTTGGATTTCAGAAATAGAAGCTTACACTCAGCGTTTCATATATAAGGAAGCAGAAACCAAGCTACACCTATTCAACCCTATCACAACTACATCCATAAGTGATTACGATTAAAACATGTTCCACAATCTAGAAAAAATAATTTGAAGCCCAAATCTTGGATTGCAAATAGAGGTCGAATACATAGTCTAGAGAAGGATAGTAGTAACTAAGATTAGAGTTTGGGACCTTAGAAGTGAGAAGTAAGCAAATAGAGCCATCGAAGGAAGAGCAGAAGAGCTAGCTTTCATTTCAACTTTTCAAGTCACCACTAGAGCCAAAACATGGAACACTTGTTTGCAAATGCATAACTAGACCTGGCAAAACGGGTGGGTGGGTCTGTTACGGGTCGAGTCTTCACAGGTATGGGCCCAATACGGGTCAAAGTATACAGGTCAAAATATTGGACCCGTACCCTGCCCTATACGGGTACGGGCGGACCCGCGGATACCCGTTTTTTCTCTCTCCAAGTTTTAGTTTTACAGTTTCACCCCTAACAGTTTTCAATTATGAAGTTACACCCCCAAAATTCCTACAGTTTTAATTTTTTACACTTACACCCCCTAATCAACTACTCTAAATTCAATTCAATTTAGAATATAAACAAATAGGAACCAAAACAAACAAATAACACATAAACAAACAATAACATATAATACAAAACTACAAATACCAACCAAAATAAACAAATACATAATCACTAATACACAATTACACATAAACAAACAAAATAAGTCAATAAACTATAAATACCAACTAAAATAAACAAATACATAATCCAATATTCAACAAAAAACATTCTTAGGACAACAAATGTTCATCCCACAGTGGGGGTGATAGAGTCTCTTGATTCCATAGTCCCGAGATTAGTTAATGGCACATCAAGATCATCATCCGAATCATCATTCACCTCATCATCTACAAAACAATGATCAAATACAAATATTAATAAATGTAAATAATAAAATATATGAAATATTATGTTATCATGTTACCTGTAAACTCATATCCATATAGCCAAGTTCGAGTGCATATCAAAGATTTTGCATTTTTTGGTCGAAGTGAGCTTTGATATTTGTTGAGCACTTTACTGTCAATACTAAAAGCGGACTCCGAGGCAACGGATGTTATTGGTATTGCCATGATATCACGAGCCATCATGGTAAGTATCGGATAACGATCACGATTGTTCTTCCAATGATCGAGGATATCTAAATTCTGATATTTGAAGCGATCAAACCTCATCTCTTCCAAATAAAGATCTAATTCAGATTTCTTAGTGGAAATGGAAACACTCGCATAGTTGTCAAAATCCTGCATCATTTAAACAGTTAAGTGTCAAAAGTTAAAATTAAACAATAAACAATACTTTATTTATCATAAGAATATAAAAACTAAAAAGTATAGTGACTTACAGAAGAATGATCTACACGTCTACTAGAAGTAGAACTACTCGCAAGAGAAACAACTGAAGGTGAGGCAGGAACTTCTTTAGAACATTTAGCCTTGTAAGCTTGAAAAAGCTTTTGCAAGTTATTCTTAACAACCTCCAACTTCCGTGTGGCAGTAGTTGAATCATAAACTTTGTTGAAAGCATACTCCACAAACTGAAACTTGAGACATGGGTCAAGAATAGTTGCAATCTTCAACACAAAACTATAAGAATCCCAATATTTTGTAAATTTTGGGATCATTTGTTCCGCTATGCTCCTAACAACTTCATCCTCACTCATCATCTCTTCAATTAAACATAATTGAATTTCCCACACACATTTCAGGTACAAGTTTGTTGTAGGATATTTAGAACTCGAGAATAAAGTTGTAATATCATAAAATGGTTCCAAGAACTTGCATATCCTTGCCCCCTATCCCATTCTTCATCTGATGGACAAAATTTATAACTGAGATCTATTGTTGATAAAGCCACAAACACATGATGAAATATTAACACCATTTCAAGCATTAAAAATGTCGAATTCTATCTAGTGGAAACATCCAATCTCAACCCCATTGAGCTTTTCACTCCCATTTGTTCAACAAGTTCTCCAAACTTGATTCTCCTAGCCTCAGTTGCTTTAATATATTTCACACTATCTCGAATCTTATTCAAAGCGACACTAGTAGCTTTTAACCCTTCTTGAACAATAAGATTCAAGATATGTGCAGAATATCGCACATGGAAAAATTCACCTCTACATAACAAAGCATTCTGCGCACAAAGCTGGTTCCTCAAGATATCCTCCATCCTATCATTACTACTAATTGCATCATCCAAAGTAATTGAGAAAACTTTCTTTTCAATTCCCCACTCTTGCAAGAAATTCATAATATTATCTGCCAAAACAACTCCTGAGTGTGGAGGAAGAATATGGCAAAAGTTTAGTATTTTACTTTGTAACTCCCAATCCTCATCTATATAATAAGCTGTCAAAGAAATATATCCCTCAGTTGTACCAGAAGTCCAAACATAAGAAGTCAAGCATATTCTACTTGTAAGCCTTCCTAATTCAAGCTTAGTTTTTTTCTTCACCCTTTCATATATTTTTAAGCAATCCGCCTTAGCGGTGTTCCTAGAATAATGCATAAGCTCCTTACACACATACGAAAAGACTCTCCTAGTTCCTTGATTCTCCACATATGAATATGGATAGTTATGTTGAATAATTGATAAGGCCATATATTCACGATAAGTCTTTTGACTAATCTTTCTACTTTGTAATCTATGATCATGATCAATCAATAATTGCCCTACATCATGGTTGGCACGTTTTGGACAATTTTTTATATGATGCTTCATATTTTTAGTCTCATGTGTGGCACTACCATATGCATAAGATTTATTGCATGCCTTACACCTAGCCTTCTCATTCTTATTCTCATCAACATATGTCTCAAAATAATTCTAAACTTCTGATTTTACGTTTATTTCTAGAACTAGTTGTAGGAATACTAAAATTAGAAGGAGGTGGCATTACCCTAGAAGCATCGTCACTTGCTCTCACGTTAACCATATCTGTTCAATAGTTTCAGAATCGTCATGTCAATGTTTGAGACTATAATATATATATATTATATATATATATATATATATATATATATATTATATTTATATTATATATATATATATATATAATCTCTAACACACACTCAAAGGATAATACAATAAAATAAAGAAACAAACATCAAGGACACCATAACCAGAATAAAATTAATATAAACTAACATTTATATTAGCATGCATTATCAATAGTTAACACTTGTTTCAACAACCGATTCAATTATCAAGTATTTATATTAATCTAAATCTATACAAAAATGATTGGGAAAAGAAAGAGAGAATACACACACACACACACACACACACACACACACACACACACACACACACACACACACATATTAGATCTCTCACACACACACTCAAAGGATAATACAATAAAATAAAGAAACAAACATCAAGGACACCATAACCAGAATAAAATTAGTCTAAACTAACATTTATATTAGCATGCATTATCAATAGTTAACACTTGTTTCAACAACCGATTCAATTATCAAGTATTTATATTAATCTAAATCTATGTAAAAATGATTGGGAAAAGAAAGAGAGAATATATGTTTCTCTATGCAAAAATCTATTCAAGTTAGTAACTACTACATGCGTGTCTATATATATGTTTCTATTTATTGAACTTTGATAATGGAGCATGATTTCGAGGAAATGCTAAAGAGCTTTTTAATTGATGATTAACTATATATTAATTGATAATGGATTAACTATATATTAATTGACAATGACAAAGAGTTCAATGTCAATGGAATTATATATTAATTGATAATGGATTAACTATTTATTAATTGATGATTAACTATATATTATTTGATAATGGATTAACTATATATTAATTGATGATTAACTATATATTTCTTCTTTGTATAAAATTGTTCTATTTCTTTTCCACTAGCATTGAAGGCACATAGATAAACTGTCAACTTTGGTTTCTTGGTCATGTGAAGGCACATACAAAGAGAAATATCTTGTAGAACTCTAGAATGAACCAACAAATAGAGAAAAGCGAGCATACCAAATACATTTAGGCCTATTTTGACACATTTTATGCAAAGAAAAACTGTGGTGACTGCTACCAAAATTTCCTTTGGGATTTCCCAACAGTTTTATTCCTAAAATTATTTTTAAAAATTCACAGCAAGTTCCAAAGAACATGAACATGAGCTTCTATTTCTATGACATAGCTTGATAATTTTGATGAGATTATGCCTGCTGCTAGAATTGTTTTTCACTATGTCAAGTCCTTCAAGGCAAAGCCTTAGAATTCATGATCTAGATTTCTAAGATATATAGGACCATGTAAAGCTATAATTTCCAAGAAAGGATCGATATTCCAAAAGAAATTGGCATCAAAAGTGAACTCAATTGTCCTATAACAATGGTGGCATCTCTCATAAGAATACTCATTTTGTTCCAAGACCAAGCTATAGAAGACAAGAACAAGTATTCTTATAATTTTGTAACAAATTATTTTATCACCAAAGTCATATAGAGACATCAAACTAATAAAGTAATAAGACAAAATGACAAATAGGTAGAAGGCCTTTTTCAAAGATCACAAAAACAAAAATCCACACAGATGAACCATATCGGTTTTTAAACACGAATCTCATGGGATCTTTCCTCCTCAGATGAACTATATCTATTCTTAAACCATGGATCACTAGCATGGTCATAAAAAGAGGGATTATTTTGTTTCACAGGGGGTAATATGCCCTTCAACATCGACATGTTCAATAGATGTACACAAATAGCTAATCAAGCACAGATAAAACTCCGGTATTCCACACCTACAAATGCAGCCCAACACAAACACACTCAACACACTCAACGAAAACAACTCTACACAGATCGACATATAGGGAAAGCTCAAGCAAACAACAATATAAGTGTAAACAATTTTAATCTCACAAACAAAAATTAAAATACAAAATCAATAAATAGAACAATTCTTCAACTTTTAGCATCCAATTCTTCAATAAATACAAAATCAAACGAGAGTAAAAATATTTAGTAACCTACATTAACCATTCAAACAAAAAAGAAAACACAAAATGTGTCAAAAAAACAAAAACAAACACACAAAATTTGAAAGAAAAAACAAAAAAACCAAGGCAAAATACAGGAAATGTGTAGAAACACATTCTCCGTCACAGATCTACGAGCTGAAACACATTCTCTGTCACATGAAATGAGCTTACTAAGGTAATAGGAGAGCTCCAAGAATCGGAGTTTAGGAGATGACGAGCCGATGCTTGAGTCCCGAGGACGTGAGAGAGAGGAGATAACCAGTCGATGAGGATGAGTAAGAGTGACCGGCGACTGTGGTACTGGGAATGGGAATGACGGACGGGATGAATGAATCAGGTGAGGTACTGTTGTACTGATGACTGACGATTAATCGAAGAGGGAGTTGAGGTAAAAAGAAGATGGCAAAGAGGGAGGTACTCAGTTGACTAATGAGAGATTGAGAGGCGGGAGAGAATTGTTATGTTGAAGATTGAGAGGTGGGAGAGAGTTAGTGAGTTAGGGGGTTAGGGATTTGCAAAAATGGGTACCTGTAGGTTCATCCATATAACCTGTCAGTTATACGGGTTGGGTATGGGTCTAGAAAAATGGATTTAATATATTGGACCTGTACCCTATATTTTTTACCCGGGTATGGGCCAACCCGCGGGTCTAGACCCGTTTTGCCAGGTCTATGCATAACTGGAATGCTATGTGTCAATTGTCTTACATAGACTATGATGTTGAATGTAGTCTAACTTGTTATTGATTTGTTAGGCTTAGAGGTGGGCAAAAGTTGGGCCTGGCAGTCTTAGGCTAGGGCCCAAATTGGTTCGAATCGATCCTTGGCTTGTGACTTTTGTGAGGATCCGGACCGGTCCCATGTCTGAACCTAGCCTGTTTAGGACCCTAATTGTAAAGTTATTTTTAACTCCTAAATTTATTATGTATTTCATATATTATAGGGGTTTTGGTTATTTGTCAAGAGGGTTTTGGTAATTGGGTCAAGGGGGTTTTGAAATTAATTGGGCCCAAGCCTCCAGTCACCCTCCCAAGGAACAATCATAGGATTGGTTTTTTGGCCCGAGCTTTTTGCCTAACTCTAGTTGGGCTGTCCACCCAAAGGGTTGTGTTTGGACACAAAATTGGCTTTTAAACCGCACAATTTAAGAAAAGAAAAAAGAAAAAAACAAATTGGTGTTCTTGGACCACCACTTTTAAAAAGTGAATGGAAAAGGAAAAGGAAATTGAAATAATCGAGAGAAAGAGAAGAAGGAAAAGAGAAAATAGGTTTTTTAGCTTTAAGTGCTCAAAATTCAACGATGAAACTTCTTCTGATTTTGACAAAATTTCAATATGTTGTTGATGGTGGTTAAGCTTCACATCTAACTGTTTGGATCATTATTTTTCTCTGATTTTGATTTATTGATGAGGGACTGCAACTTTTTGTTTGATGATTGTGTTGTTACCTACTTTTGAGTAAAAAAATTTGTTGATTGTAGGACCCTAGGCTTCTCTGGGAAAGAAACTTTGTTGTAACCCATTCTTTGATAGTGAAAATATATGTAGGTGTTTTACCGTCGTCTCATGGTTTTCCTTTTACCTTGAAAGGTTTTCCACATTAAAAATTTGGTGTCTTCATTTTGGTTGGGGTTGTCTTGTTTAATTAGCTTTTTTGATTGGTGGTTTATTGCTTGGTTTGGGTCAAACCAAGACACCAAATTTTTAACAAACTTTTTTAGAGAAGTTTTGTTAGGAAAAAGACATAAACTCAATCAAACAATCATCAAAGTTAAGCGGAAGCAAATCTAATATTTTTCCCTCATGCAATTAAATAGGTAAAATGATGAAACCCCTAACACGCTAGTTTATTGTAGAAAATATGAGTAAAAGACATGTTCCCATCCAAGGTTTGGCAAAATGGCAAGTTCCACCTTCTTTTTCCGCTATTTTTCAACGACGGCGGCTTTCCCCGCTACCACCATCCTCATCGCCATGCCTCACACACCAAAATTCTTGATACCTCACCCCCACCAACCATGCCAATCCCCAGATTTTGGCCGATTTGTGATTCGCAAAATCGTCCCTCCATTTTTTACCAAACTTGACCACCAAAATCCAATTTCTCACCACCCATAGACTCATCGGCCTCTCCTCTTCAAAAGCTCCAACATTTCTGACCGAGTTAGCTCCCCAATCATCTGCGACCTCTCCTGGGTTTTCTTGCACGATTTTGTGAGTTTGGGTTGAAGTTGGAGTTTTTTTGGTTGATTGGGTGACTTGGTAGTCTCTTTGGAGTGATGGATTGTTTGGGAGTGTTTGTGCTGTTTGGGTGTCTTTTCTGGCCGATTTTCCAACCGTCGATGACTCACCATTTTCCTCCTCATCTGTGCACACCAAATGTTTGTGAAATCTCCCTAGCCAGCCCCCTCACCAGCCTTAATGTAGTGAAAATGACCATTTTACCCTTTGACCATTACATTGATTTTTTGTTAATTTAAGGGTAGGAATCTAGAATTTTTTAAACTAGGGGTAGAAACTTTCCATTTCTCCAAACCTTGGGTGGGAACATGTCGTTTACTTTAGAAATTATAAGGGCATGAACTAGAGGATTGTGTGTTGGGGTGCATACGAGCTGAGCTGAGCCAAGTAGTGGCTGGCTTGAGCTCATGCTCGAGCTCATCAAGCTCAACTGGTGAGCTCAAGCTTGGCTCAATAAGGAAAATGTTTAGCTCGAGCTCAGCTCGGCTTGATCTAAGCACGAGCCGAGCCGAGCCAAGCTCGGTTAAACCTGCAAAACTAAATGTAAACTACTTATGTCTTCTACTGTTCACAGGCAAAAAATCAACCCATTAACAATAACAGTTGATATTCTCATAACAAACCAAAATTGAAATGCAAAAATGCTCATAATATGATAAAACGAAAAATGAAACAGAATGCAATCATTCAATTAAAATCTCTCCAACAAAAAACTTGATATAATTCTACACTTTTTTGGTATCAGCTCCCAGTAGTATTTTCCTACACAACTCCAAAATAGCATGCAAAAATTAATTTTCAAAGAATTATGCCGTTCCTTGTAGGAAATCTGCTGTTCCTTTCCTTTCAGGGCACTTGAAGGCTACACTTTCAAAGAATTATAGCACATTATCCCTTGGACCTTGGTAGATATTATCCCTTGGCCTCATGTATCTGACAATCTGGAAAGTTGTTGAGCTATTCAGGCCAATTGATATCTCATCCATGAAAAGAGCTTTGGCAAGTCCAACCAACATTTCTCTTACATTTATACAATTTACCATTTGTTAAAATGTTGTACATGATTAAATGTGGAACTGTCAACATTCAAAATGCATTTTTAATCTTATCAACTACAATTTACATACCTGTAGTAACACACTTCTTTTGCCCACTTGATATGCCTTTTCTCATGTCATTACCCACCATAATATCACCACAGATATCCAATCCAAGAATCTATCACAGTATTTAGCTCCAACTCACCATGATGAAGATCATGCTGGCTGATATAAGCACATGTTCTTTGAGGAACAAATTCATAAAATTCATGACTACAGTAAGTGACTCTACTTGTCACCTGCTCAATAAAGTTACAGATTACAAAGTGTTCAAAATCAAAGTATCTTAAACACTAAAATTACTCAGAACTCAGAGTTTATTCAAAGAATTGAGACAAAACGAGTAAAGAACAGGTCATATTAAGGAAAATTTTAAGAATCTATAATGAATCACCCTTAAAGAGAACAACCAAAGAGAGCAACATCAAGCACCCACCCAACCTATTGTCCCTCTCCAACCACCCGCACACAAAATGAATGACTTTTAGTGTGGAAGAGAGAAAACAGAAAAGAGCTGAAAAAGTAGTTGTATACTTCACTGAAATTCAGTTACAAAGAGAACGGCTAATTTATACTAAGCTGTTATACCAAAACGCAGAGTTTTGGTCTTCTAGTTTTAAACTTTACAAAAGACACCCCATATTCATATTACAAAAGTGACAACACATACTCCTAAATATTACAGAAACACCCCATTATACTAATATTCTCCCTTAAACTGGATTATATAACAAACCATTATTATAGAAACACTTCACCATATTAATATGCTCCCTTAAACTGGACCATATACTAGACCTTTAATCCAACATTTTCCCACAAACTGAACCTCATAACAACTCATTATAGTATCAATATGAGATCACCAACAATGTCCAATATTTCTCAATGTTTCACTCAGCATTGTCAAAGATCAGCAACAGAGCACACCAATTGACAATAAGCAAACCAATCAGTAATCATTAGTAACTAAGTATACAAACCACTCTTTAAGAACTCATCAACTTCATCAATTTGTAAGAAATCAGTAGCAATTGATGAAATTCAACAGCAACTTCATCAATTTGAAACTCGACAACTTAATTTGAAAGACTTAAAGCTAGACTTAAGGTTGAACCACAATTAGAATACTTTGTGGTTTAATGCTTTTGGTCTACTTCAGTGTTTAGACTTGAAATGGACAAAATCTTTTGTTGCAGAATCTTCTGCTTCCCCATTGATCAAGTTGAAATTGTTGTCCACCTCAGAAGTGACATTCAGTTTCTCTTTCAGAAACTGCAATTTGTTCCCAAGCAGTGCCTTGGTTAGAATATCTACAATCTGATATTCTGTGCCAACATATTGGACCACTAACCTCTTCTCAGCAGCTAACTCTCTCACATAATGCACATCTATCTCAATGTGCTTTGTTCTTGCATGGAACACATGGTTGGATGAAAGAGCTCCAGCACTCATATTATCACACCACAAAACAGGGGTTTTGTTAATGGTTACACCAAGTTTTCGAAATAAATGCTGAAGTCAAACAAATTCAGTAGCTGCTGTAAGAATTCATGCTTAGAAATGGTAACATTGGTATAAAACAAGGTATAAGGTCATATGACATGTTATTGAAACTAAAAGGGTGAAATTGTTACCTTTTATGCTTTACAACTTTTGTAACTTGAAAATGAGTTTAAGATCTTCAATAAATTTGATGAAAATCCTCAAAGTAAAGTCCACCCCAAGATGAAGAAAAGAGAGCTGACCATGAAAACTCAAGAGAGAGATTTTCAATCCAAATGAAAAATTAGATTAAATTTGGGAATATCACTTATTTATACACAAGGACCATTTTTGAAATTGTTCTCAAGTCCTTGAATTAATATGAATCCTATATTAACGCTTAATACAAATTCAATATTATTTTCAAGTCCTTGAAATAATTTCAATTTAATATTAACTCTTAATATTAAATCATTATTGATCATAAGTCCTTGAAACAATTTCAATTTAATATTAACTCTTTAATATTAAATCCTTGATTTAAACAAATTTATAATCAAGGCATATAAAATAATTCCGTTTAATATTTAACCCATTATTGAATCCAATTCAATAATATATTTTAGTCCATCATTGAATCTAATCCAATAATGACCAAATTATGTTATTACCCTTGCTAAGTGCTAGCTTCTCATGAGTAATCATTTCTCACCAATACATAAATTTGGATGCACACGTTTACATTTGAACATCATTAACCTTTAACGATATGTATTACTCCCTCTTCTCATACTTGGTTTTTAGGTGTGACCATTTAGATTCACTGTAACCTAGCCGTGGGCCCAATATCACAATTTGATATGTTTCGTCATAACTCTTTAGGATCGAAACTCTCATCGATCATGGTAGGCATCTAGCAATGCTCTATAACCCCTAAGCCATAATGAAGTTAAACTCCAATGAACCTTTTTTCCAATCGGACGTTCTATGTAGTAAAATCCCTTCATCGTCTAATCCCGATTAAGTATAGGTTCATGGTATGTCAGTCAAAACCCTTAACTTAATCTTTATCCAAATTGTCAATCAATACAATAGAACATGTCATCATGAAACTCCTTTTCATATGACTATTTTGTACTCTGGCTAGAGATTTCTTTTTTCCAATGTTTATTGACATTCGTTTGGGAACTCGGGACCAAACTATTTCAACTCAACAGATCCCATCTTGACCATCACTTGTCGTCGTACATGAATAACATATGACCAAACCGGCTTCTTACACAAAACATGACTAGTCTCGTGTATATATACCATATGAATTATATGCATCTTATGTCGAGTCCAACTGTGATGTCTCAAGTCTAAGGATTAGTGGTACACTAGTACGAACCTACGATGTATCATTGACCACATTCTAAATGTCCATATGATTCATCGTAATCGGTCATATTCGATAAATAGTTCACCAACTCTTTTATCCATGCTAAAGCCCTAGTGGTATACCTCTTATAATCACCCACACTAATACCATCACATGATATTCAATGGAGGAATTCAACATGCCTACTATGCAATGTTATTGCCCAATTAACATTACTTACGTAGGGAATGCTTCGTGATTTGATCTTCAAAAGATTCGTATCATCCGGACATTTCACATCCATTATAAATAGTATAAATGAAGCAGTAAACAATATGTGAAATTAGAACTCTTTCTTCCATTCTCAAAAGAGTATTTACAAGATATAATGCACTAAAACCGATAACACAATTGCTTCCTAGGGCATACACTAATAGCTGCTTGACCAAGAGCTCTGTATTAAGCTTATGTGGAAGACAAGGAAGCCACCTTTTGCTTTCTAGAACTCTGCTGCACTAAGTTGCCTCCAAGAAAGATATGCTATAACCACTTGTAGATCGTCTATCACCCATATCACTAGCCTAATCAACATCAGCATACCCTTCAAGTATAAAATCTGAGTTTTCTTAAACAACATCACATGTTGCAAAGTGCCTTTGATATACCGAAGAACTCTTTTGCAGGCAATCCAATGGGCAATGGTAGAAGCTTGAAGAAATTGACTCAATCGATTGACTGAGAAGGCTAAATCAAGTCCAGAAAGAGTGAGATACTGTAGGCCTCCTACAACACTTCTGTAAAGAGAAAGTTTTTCAAAGAAGGCATTATCTTCTTTGCCTAATTTGACACCTATGGCCATTGGTGTATTACAAGGTTTACATTCAAACATACTAGCTCTAATTAACAAATCCTGAGCATATTTAGAGTGAGTAAGTAACAAAGCTGAATCATTTCTTTGAACCTCAAGCCAAGAAAATATTACAAGGATCTGAGATGCTTAAGAGCAAATTTCCAGTTCAGATCTTCAATTATTTGAGCTATAGGTGCAGAATTAGTACCTATGATAAGGATATTATCCATATACACTAATAGATAGATGACTTGATTGCCTTGTTTGAAGAAGAAGAGACTAGGGTCTGAAACTGAATTGATGAATCCCTAGGCAACTAAAGTTGTTTTCAATTTGTCAAACCAAGCTTGAGCTTGTTTTAGCCCATACAAGGCTTTGTTGAGCTTGCAAACATGTTAAGGATAAACAACATCAAAAAACCCTTCAGGCTGCATCAGGCAAATTGTTTCTGTGAGATCACCATTTAGGAAAGCATTATTAATGTCAATTTGATATATATCCCACTAATGATGAATAGCCAAAGACAAATGATCCTAATGGTGCCAGGCTTAATAACAGAAGAAAATGTGTCAAGGTAATTTAGGCCTCAGGTTTGTTGAAAACCCTTAGCAACCAGCCTTGCTTTGTACTTTTGTAGAGTCCCATCAGACTTGAGTTTAGTTTTAAAAACCTACTTGCAGCTTACTATGTTCATTCTTGATTAGTGAGGAACTAAATCCCAAGTTCTATTCCACAAAAAAGTTTAAAACTCATCATTCATGGTTGCCCTCCACTCTGGAACTTTCAATGCTTTAGAGGGAGTCTTTGGTTCAAACAAAATTTGGTAGGTAGAAAGCAAAGCATGACCTGCAGTGTGTTGAGACTGACTCTTAGATCGAGTGCTGATAGGATGACTATTACTAGTAGAAGATGAATGTTGAGGTTTGGTGAGAGGCAAGACAACTTCTAAATGAATATTTCTAGGTAAATCACCAGGTAAAAGAGTTCCTGAAGAATCATCATTAGAGCAAAATTGAGGTTCTGAACTAGGCACTTCTGTTGTGAGAATAGGACTAGGAGAATGATTAGAAGTGCTATTAAAACAATCCTACAGATTGGAGGTTCTGGTTGTATTGTATACTCATGTTCATAATTTGCTACAAAAGGATTGAGAGTAGGAGGGATAGCAGAAGGACTCGAGATAGGAGAAACAGCGGAGTTTAAAAGAACATCACTAGCTGGTAACTCAGGATCAATACAATCAGGTAGAGTCCAAGATGAAGAGGAGTCTCCTGATTTAAGTTTTGAAGACAGCCCTGCAAGGTCAACATCCTTAAACAAATGATAGTTAAAACCACTCTTAAAAGGAAATTCAAACTCATTGAATTTAGCTTGCTTGACAATGCATAACTTTCCTGAAGAAGATAAACACTTGTACCCTTTATGAGAGAAGCTATAACCTAGAAACACACATGTTTCAGTGTGATAGGAGAATTTATGTCTCTAATAGGGTTTGATGTATAGGTAACAATAGCATCCAAAGACCTTAAAGTCAATATAAATGGGCTCCTATTGAAATAGTTTATGGAATGGAGAAGAATTTTCAATAAAAGAAGATGTTGACTATAAAGGCTGTTGTATAGAAAGCTTGCCACCTAAAGCAAGGACGCATGGCAGCATGAGCTAGTAGAGTTAATCCAAATTCAATAATTGTTCTATGCTTTCTCTCTACCCTTACATTTTGTTGATAGAGATAAGGACAACATTGTCTAAACACAATCCCATGCTCTTGCAAATACCCAGTAAAGGACCTAAATTCTCCACCCCAATCAATTTGTAGACTCTTCAATTTAACACCAAATTGTTTCTCAACCAAACTATGAAAATGCTTAAAAACAGTAAAGGCCTCAGATTTTAGTTTTAGAGGATAAATCCACATGTACCTACTGAAGTGATCTACAAATAGCATATAATACTTAAATCCTTCAAAGGAACAGATTGGTGTAGGACCCCACAAGTCAGAATAAACTAATTCAAGAGAACCCTTAGTGTTAGATGATGACAAAGGAAAAAAAGCTTGTTGCATTTTGCCAAATTGACAAGCTTCACAAAAAGACATTTTATTTCCAAAAGAACCAGCTACATTGACTTTGTTCATTACAAACTTCAGATTATTTTCATGTGGATGACCCAATCTAGCATGCCATAAGCTAGTAAGCCAACTTTTTACATTACAATCATTAGGAGCTATACATGTAGTTGAACTAACAAGTGTTATAAGACAATCACTATTATTTATAGAAACTTTATTAGTACTAGAAAAAACAGAAGCAGAACAGGTGGGTTTATTGTACTTATGAAGAGATGATGTAAAGTCAAAGGAGACAGTAGAAACAACAGGTGCAGAGATAGTTTGTTGATCTGAGGATGAGATAAAGGCAGAACCAACGGTAGGAAGTGATACTTGTAATAGGTATAATCCATCCTTTAGGAATCCTCAGAGTAGCACATTCTTGGTGAACTTATCCTTTATAAGATAATGATCACAATGAAATTCCATAATTACAGCATTATCTCTAGTTATCTGGGAAATACTTAGTAATTTTTTTTGCAATATGGGGAATACACAACATTTTCTTAAGATGCAATAACCGAGGACAAGTGTTAAAAGGCAGAAAAGACTCACTTGTGTGAGTGATAGACACACTTTGGCCATTCCCAACCTGAACTGTAGAACCTCCTTGATAGTTGTCCTTAAGTACTAAGTTGGTTTGCATTAGCAGTCATATGATTGGTAGCCCCTGAATCCACATGCCAGGTTTGATCAATAAGGACCTAAGGAGTGGCAACTAGTATGTTTTGAGAGTTTGCTACTGAAGATAAGTATCCCCTTCCATGAACTTGAGTTGAAAATGGGCCAGAGGTAGAATTAATAGGAAATCTAGGATGATAAGCCATATTTTGTTGAGATTGACTTGGTCCAACATAGCTAGAATAGACAAGATTAGGAGACATAGGGGCAAGACTTTGTATTGATTGACCTGTCATGATTCTAGTCAACAAGGCTTGAGCTGCATCATTAGTTTGATTCTAAATAGAACCTTCTGATGTTAGCTGATTAGGTGTTCTAGAATTGACAAAGCCTTGAAAGCCATGATCAAACCTATGATACCGTTGAAGAGCAGAATGCCCTCCTTTGCCATAGACTTAACAGATAAGTCTTGGTCGAAAATAAGCTCTTCCTTTGCCTCGACCTCTCATTCCTTGAGGATTATACATGAAATTAGCAAAGGAAAGAAACTAGGGGTTATTAGTATTTGTTGGAAAATGAGACTGATATTGAGGATGAAGGTCAGATCTGAAATTTGCTTGATTCACATTATTGCCAAAGAATTGAGGAATAATAGGACTTTGTTGAGGATTAAAGATCTAGTGTTGTGAAACATGAAAATTCTGATGTTGTAAGGGAAAGTTAGTCGTAGGTTAAGGGCTGAAATCCTTAGAGGAATCAGTGTTGAAATTGATGTCTGGTATGACTACTGACTTGTTTTGTGGAGCTAAAGAAGACTCATTTGAACTCTATTTAGCAGCCATTAGAGCTGAGGCCAATTGGTCATGAAAGTTTGTAAATGAATTATTCTGTTTTTCCAATCTTATTTCATGCTTATGTAGCAAAAATTGTGCTTCTTGCAGTGTCATTTGACTACTGTTTGCAACAAGATTAGCCACAACTACATCATATTTAGACCCTAAACCATCCAATATGTACAGTAAAAGTTCTTCATCACTTATATGTACACCACTTGAAGTTAACTCATCTCTTAGCTCTTTCATCTTTAACACATATTCACTTATACTAGTAGAGTCTTTCTTAGTACTTTGTGACATGTTCCTCAAATGTAAGGTCCTAACTTTTGATACAGACTGAAAATGTAACTCTAACGGATTCCAAATTTGATAAGAAGTACTACACTTAGCTACATGCCAAAACATGGACTCTGAAATAGTAGATAAAAGCCAACTAACTGGAAATTGGTCAACCTTTTTCCAAGTGAAGTAGCTAAGGTTTACTTCTTCACTGATTTATCTGAATCTTCTACTTTTTCAATCAAAAACAGTGAAAGACACCTTTTCTCTCTAGTCATGAAGCCATCAAGTCCATGTGAAGTTAGGGCAGGTAAAATTTGTGATCACTAGAAGGTATAATTCCTCTCCAACAATTGTACAAAAATTGATGGTAAGGTAGGAGGAATGTTCGAATTGCTTGAATTAGTGAAACCAGTATCCATTTCCATTGTTCTAAGAGTTGAATTAGTAGAAACAAGGATCAAAATTACCTTAGACGCTAGTCTAAGGCTATGATACCATGAACGGCTTTAAGAGTGGAACGGAGAAAACATAAAAGGGTTGAAAAAGTAGATGTACACTTCACTGAAATTCAGTTACAAAGAGAACGACTAATTTATACTAAGTCATTATACCAAAACGCAGAGTTTTGGTCTTCTAGTTTTAAACTTCACAAATGACACCCTATAGTCATATTACAAAAGTGACAACACATACTCTTAAATATTATAGAAACACTCTATTATACTAATACAAAACATGGCAACAAGCAAACAAAGAAGAAGCCATTTGGCCGCAAGGCAACAAGCAACCAAAGAGGAAGCAATTTGACCACAATTAACCCAATCTCAAAAACCAAACCCCAAAAGCCGAAAAAACAACTCTTCACAAACCCACCAGCCCCCAGGCTCCGGAGAGGTTGACATCAACTCCACACAAAATCTAAATTGAACAAACCTTCATCTAAAAACAACATTGAAAGCAAAACACAAGCTCAAGATTGAACAAACCTTTATCCAAAAAACATCATTCAAAGCAAAACCATTAAGCATGCACTAAAATCAGTTTCATCAATATAAAAAAGGGTCCACAAACAACATTCAAAGCAAAATACAAGGAAACATGCATATGGAATTAAGTCCATATAAAACAAAAAGTTCATCCTATAAGACCAATAGCTTCTCTTGCAACCATTTGACCCACGCAGCCAGCACCAAACATATTGCAGTTCCATTTTGCTACCAAATAGAAAAAAAAAAATTGCATCAGAAAAAATTCGGAAACATTTACTACCAACAATTCACAAAAAGCCAAGGTTATATAATTACCATCCATCCATCTAATTGAGCCACAACCAAACTGCAAAATTACAATTACCATGAGTTATGCAAACAAAAAGATATCAGTTTTAGAATCTGAAACTATAGAACTTACACAATTGCATGCATGTTAACTAATAGATTAATATTAATACTAATTAATTTCTCATAAAAAGTACAACATTTACTATCACTAACCTATCAAGATTCCACGTAACTTTATAAGATCGGAAGCCAAAGCTGCTCATTTGTCTTATCCATCTAAACAACAACAAGGAAAACAAATTGTTTTAGTTTGAATAATGTTAATATATGACAAATAAATACAAAATTTTAATAAATTGGACTATGGAAGTATGAAACTTACTTTGTAATGTTTCTTGACTCCATAGAGATTGCAACACCAGTCACCACCACAAAGTAGCACTTGCAAGGTATCGGGAGACAACGATGATCGATAAGTGTCAATAACTCGACTTCTAGCACTAAAAGTTGCCTCCAAAGTGACCGTGGTGATTGGAATGGCAAGTATTTCACAAGCCATCGTGGATAAAATACGATAGTTCATTTGATTAACCTTCCACCACTCTAACGCATCAAAAAAACTATCATCCTCATCCCATATCAAACACCCTTCTTCCAGATAATGATCTAACTTAGATTTCTCATGTTGCACCATTTGAGTTGTCCTAACAAACTGACTGAACCGTGAACTAGTATGTTTTTAGGGCGCTGTACATTCACTCGCTCAACCTTACTAATTTCTACAGGTGGTTCACTGTTGGAAGATTGACTTTCCGCCGCATATTCATCAAAAATCTTATACATGGCAGCCTGCACTTTATCAATTTTTTCTTGTGCTTCTTCATGGGGAAACAATTGTGGGTAGGCAAATTGCAGCAGCCTCATTTTCATCCTTGGATCCAATACATCTGCAATTGCCATTAAGAAATTGCATTCCCCCAATATTTGTCGAATTTTTCTTTCATCTTTCCCACCATTGATCGAATGAAATCATCATCATCAGAGCACTTTTCATCTAGCAACTCTGTTAAATCACAAACTTTTTGCAAAAATAAGTTAGAAGTGGGGTACTCACTCCCTGATATGACATTAGTTGCAAAGTTGAAGACTTCCAAAACGTCACACACTTTCTCAAGTTTCTCCCAATCTTCATTTAATGGGGCACAAGTAAAGTTACTATCCATTGAAACTAACATTGGAAACACCTCCTTGTACTTAATTGCAATTACCAACATCTCATAAGTAGAATTCCACCTCGTTTTGCAATCAAGTTGCAGTTTTCGCTGTGGCAACTACAACGTCTGAGTGATCTCAAAAAACATAACTACTCTGACTTTGATTGCTTGACATACGTAATAGACTGATGTATGTCTTGAATGATGGCCTTAATTTGGGAAAGCCCATCCTGAACCATAAGATTCAGTATGTGTGCCGCGCACCGACGTGAAACAACTACCCACCACACAATAGCTTCTTGTTTCTTCCTAAATTCTCTCTCAAAATCTTGATTGTCGCGTCATTACTTGAAGCATTATTAACCGAGATATTGAACACATTATTCTCAATTCCCCATTCTGTTAGACACTTATGAATAGCAGCACAATCTCAACACCAGGTTGAGGAGGAGGTATACGAACAAAATTGAGAACACGCTTCTGCAACTTTCAATCATTATCTATAAAATGTCCGGTGAAAACCATGTACTCAAGATTCTGATTAGAAGAATTTCATAGATTAGTTGTCAAACTAATCTTCTTAATACTTTAAAACAAATCAAATAACTTCTTCTTTTGTATCTCATATATGATGCGTTGAAAATTACAACATGCAATGTGTAGCAAGTGCATTGGTCACAAAAAGTAATAAAGTGATAAGTAGAGTATCGTTCCCATGAGGATTGTTTGTTAAGCATTGATTTTCCTAGTTGTTTATCAAGTTGGAGAAATCGAAAGATGTTTGGATTTGCGGGAGAAATTTAAGCTAAAGTGAAAACAAAATTTACTACGTACTTAAAAACTAATTAAAGACAGTAAAACTAATTTAGAGAAAATATCAATTAAAACAAATGGTTAGGGTTTTGACTTCACTAGGATTTTATGAATTAATCTACGAATTATGCTACTTCTACACTCACATGCACAGATTATAAATCGGATTCCCTAATGTGTAAAACATACATTTTCATGCTATGTTTTCCTACTTTTCCCTATTAAGCTTCCACACCCAACAAATTGAAGGTTAATAGTTCCAAGTTCGTTAAGCTAAATGGAATCCTAAATTGATTTCATTGATTCTCAAACCTATCTCTAGTGTTCAATACAACAATGGCAATTACCCTAAGAAGCTAATACATGATTCACTTCTCAGTCTCATCATGCTCAACAAGTAAATTCAATAAGAACAAGAATAATCACACAATCCATGCAATGGAATGTAAAAGCAACATCAATTTATTGATTAAACATAAAAATCCCAATTACATCAAAACCCTAACCCAAAAGTGAGTTAGTTCATACTAAAATTAATACAAATCGAAATAAAAATAGTAAACAATGCATTCAAAATGTTGGAATAAAGAAAAGAGAACAAAAATCTTCCCTATTTGATGAATCCAAAGAGTTCAATCTCCAAACTTCTCTTCTTTCTCCCAAAAATGTCGAACTCCCTAATAAAATGACTAAGTTTTCTTTATATAATCGGTCCAAAACAAATCTAAAACCTTCGCCTAAATTAAAACGCACAGTTTTGAAAAACTGAAACTTGCAGACTTCGCTATGACGAAGAATAAACTTCGTCTCGGCAATGAGTTGGTTTAAAATTTTTAATTTGTCCCAAGAGTTTATCGTTGCGGCGAAATTTTCTGAACAATTTTGAAATTACAAAACTGCCCTCCACTTTCTTGCTTGCTTGAATCTTCAATCTTTGGTGCTCTCTAATAGGAACAGGCTTCGTAGTGCTTCAAATCCGCTTTAGAACTTCCTCGAATCCTGAGATTCTCTTGCTTCTGGGTCCAGAAACTCAATTCCGCTCATTATTTGGTCTAACTGCACATTTTGGCCTGAAACATAAAATATATGAAATTAAGTTGCAATTCAGGCACAAACGAAATAAGAAGTATCTAAAATCCAGCCAAAAAGCCTAGATAAAACAGTATAATCCTAGGATTATCAATACACAACCACACAATGTTGTTTCAACGTAGCACGCGTTATTTTCTCCCATTGTGGCGTACCACATCTTTGCATCATGTTAAAACCCTCCTCTTCCACAATTGTAAACAGATGCTCATGTATAAGCACCCAATTAGCAGCTAGTTCCCGCATCTTGCTCACATCAAACTTGGCATCTGAAAATGCAAGTGCAGATTGCATTGAGACTTCATCTGTTGAACTATCTGCCCAGAAAAAAATCTGTGTTTGCCTTTGAGTAGCAATTCTCTTCAAACAAGATTTCGACTATCTTGCAAACTGAATTGTGCTCTTGGTCTCCGTTATTGCGAGCTTTGCCTTACAATGAATACACTCCCCCTTTGTGGAACCATCCGGTAGAACTACCTCTTTAAATTCATTTCAAACCGCTGATGTCTTTGGTCTCTTTTTCCTCTGAAAATGATTAACTTGCTCCTCTTCATTACCAAGGGTAGAAGTCTCAGCATCAGCTTCAGTTACAGTATGAGAAATAGGTGTGTCTGTGGATGTGGCATCGTCATCAGACCAGGTTTCAAATATATCATCTATTGGAAGCTTTCTTGAAGTGGATGGGTGTGTTCGATTGGGAGTGGATATTGGCCTCATTGGAATTAACAAATCCCTTTGCAAAAAGAATATAAACTACGATATTAATGAATTCACAGGGACATTCATATATATATAGATATAATAAGAAAAAACAAGTCAAAGTGTTATGGGGATTTTTCAAGTGAGATAACCTAAAAAAGGATACATTGATGACTAATTTTCACCAAGTCTAAAACAACTCAACTCTAAAAATTCTACAACAAAAACTATAGTCACTATGGTTTAATTATAGTCACTATGGTTTAATTATAGTCACTGTGGTTTTAGTTTACTACCGTTTAAGGATAATGGTTTCAAAAACTATAGTTTTGGTCCTTCACATTTCAATATGTACTATAGTTTCTTTCAATAATGGCTGCTCCTTGTACTTCTAGAGGAGCACATGTTACAGTAAACAAGTAGAAATTAGTTCCCATAGATCCAAATTCAAGTCTGGCGGGACCTTTTAAAACATGTATAACATTCATAATAATAGAAGCAAAACTTGATCTGCACTGGATTCAATTGCAGCAGACACAATCTCACAAACAAAGTAAGTAATTAAAAAATGGAAGCTGGCCTGAGTTTGCGGTGTCAAGATTCAAGAACCCAAGCTCAATGAAGGGTGGACGGTGGTAGGCAGTAGCTGAACAACAGTGGCGTGAGAATCTGAGTTTGTAGTAGCTTCGTTGTCAGATTCAAACTTGCAGCAGCTTCGATTGATGGGTAAATGAAGGTTGGTGGCTGGACGACGGTAGCTGAATGAAGGCTAGATGAAGGCTGGACAACGGTGGCGTCTCGGACCTTGTGCTGTGATTAACCCAAGCTCAATAAAGGGTGGGCGACGGTAGGTAGTTGCTCAATGGAGGGTGACGTCTCAAACTTGCGGCGTGAAGAAGTGAAGATGATGGTGGCGGAGGTGAAATAAGCTTGAAGGGAAAATGTCTCTATTTTAGCTTTTAGGGATTTTGCGGTCGAGTGTAGTTGTGGCAGATTTTAGGGAAAATATGATATTATGCTAGCCAAATTGATCGATCGAGCTCTGCTTACTCGAATGACATCGTGAGCAACTCGAAGATCGCGAGCTTTTCGAATTGAGCCCTGAAAAGCTTGACACCTTTCGGGAGCTTGAAAGCAAGCTCGAACTCGCGAACAACTTGACTCATTATGAACCGAGCCTGCGATCCTGACGAGTCGAGCCCGAGTAGCTCATGAACTACTCGGTTCGACTATAGCCCTGATTTGTGGGTAGCTCGGCAGGCAAGAAAAATCTGTTGTGCGGGTGATGTTAAGGTTGTTTGAGGGACATATGGCATTAGGAGAATGGATGAATGGGGGATTATGATATGGTGAGAGAGATCAATGGAATAAAAGGGAGTGACCGGGAATAATGAAAGGACATCTAGAAAAGTAAAAAGCAAAATTTAGAGGAGGTGTTGGCCCTCGAAGTCTAGCAGGCCTTAGTTAATTTTCTTTGTTCTGTTATCTTTATTTTCATTGAATTGGTTGGTGAGCTTCGGCTGTTCATATCTGGTTTAATGTTTGATCCTATATATATATAATTTCTATTTTCCTGAGTTTTTATGTGTTCTTGTTATTTTCTAGGTTCTTGATTGTTGTGGTTGTTGTTGGCTTATTGTGGTTTGAAGGCATTGGAGTGGGTTCATATCTCAAACCAAACCAAGTAATATACCACCAATCAAATAAGCAAATTAAACAAGACAACCATAACTAGATCAAAAGCCAAATTTTTAACATAAAAAATCTTTCAAGGCGAAAGGAAAAACCACGAAGTGATAGTAAAGCACCCATACAAAACTTCCACTATTAAAGCATGAGTTACAATAAAGTTTCTTTATTAGAGAACCAATACAATGCAGAAAGTGTTTCTAACAATAAAGTACATATTTAATCAGATTTTGAAACCCCTGATTCCCCTAATATTTGCCCTGTTACAAGCTCAAGAAGTGTTTCTACTAATAAGGGTTTTTCGCTCAAAAACTTGTTTTATACCCTATTGACTCTTTATGTGAGCAATTTATCCCTGTAAAATTGGCAAAACAACAAACAATCCTCTAGCAAGATCACAGATACAAATTGAAATAATTTGATCCACTAATCCAAAGCAGAGAGAAAAGAGAACAGAGAAAGAGGCCACGACAACCAAATCTGGCTACTGCGGAGAGAGAGAGAGAGAGAGAGAGAGAGAGAGGTGGAGAAGAGATAAGGGGGGAGAGAGAGAGAGAAGAAAGAAAGAGGTGGAGAATATCCCCGCAACCAAATTTGGTTGTCGAGATATGACGGCCGCAAAGAAGAGGAAGGCTGAAGAAAAGGGTGTTATTGAAATCATTTGAAAGGAATGTGGTTAGTTTGCTATTAATTTGAGGGTTGGAAAGTAATTTATTAATTTACTCATTATTATAATAAGTGGTAAAAATGGTATTTGATTAGTCAAACCTATTAAAGTAAAATTTACCTTAACAGAGTTTAAAATTGGGCGGGAATTTACAATTTATGAAACCATAGATGGAAACTTATAGATTTGTCAAACCTTGGGTGGGTAAATGTCTTTTACTCTTTTATAAAAGCATTAAATTAAGTGTTTTTTAAAAAAAAAAAAAAAAAAAAAAAACATTTGTTTGGTAACCAACAATGTTGAGAGGTTAATTAATATATACTTTTTTTAAAGTTAAATTGATAAAATCGTTGATTAATTTTAAGCTTAGATTGATGATATTTTTTAAACCAGCTACTATTCACTACCCAAAAAAAAAAAAAAAAAGCCAAACATCACAGTAGTTAGGATTGCAATTCCAAAACTAGCAGTTGCTCATTACAAAAAAAAAGGGTCAAACACATAGGGGTTAAGGTTACATTTTCAAAACCAACCAGTACTCGTTGGAAAAAGGTTAAATTCACGAGGTTTACCATAAAAAGCTCTTAAATTAAAATACTAAATTTTGAATTGGGAAATCGGTACTCACTCACAAAGATCCTCAAATTGGATGGGGTATTTACGTGAATGACAATACCTAAGTAAAACAAAAAATTCCTTAGCAATTGTTTGTTTTATTGACTCATTTGTCCACGATAAATCTTCTTACCAAGATAAAACAATAGGAAAAGAATATATATTTAGATCTATATTCTTTAACTTCGTTACAAAAGAAAATCAAATTAACGAGTTACTACATCTTGGTTTTCCTTGATTCCTTTTAACTCCATGCTTGTCCATTGAGAGGGTAACTTGTAGATTATTATTTCACCTTAAACATATTTTATATTATGCATTAGCTTTATCTTTTAATGCATTAATATTGCCACTCACATAAATATCCAATCAAAATTTGAAGATTCTATGGATACCCAATTTCTTAATTTAAGAACTTGGTATCTATAATTTAAAATGATTTAATTAATAGAGTATAAATAATTTTCTCTTTTAATATTTATAGGTTTAGGTTCAAGGCTCCATATTTTTTCACACAATTTTTGACATATTTTTTACACAATTAGATTAAAACATTTGAATGGCTCCGATTAGATTGAAATTATGTGTCATTTTCAAATTGCATTAAATTTGCAAATTGTTTGAATCTTAACCATCCATAGTGCTTATATCTAATGTCTTAAAACTTGTGTTATGATTTATGTAAAAAAATGCGATGCAATTGAACTTATAGTCATATTTACACAACCTGCTTATTGTTCTTTATGATATTGTAACATCCATCATAATTGCAGCACACACTGAAGCCAATTGAAAACCTAATCACAATTGTTCATACATCAACTTCCTTTTTTGACAAATAGAAGAACATACTTATTCGGATTCTGAGACAACTGAGATTCCCCTTAACATTTTCAAATTACAAGGTATAAAATTGGTAAAATAACGAACAATCTAGCAAAACTACATATATAAATAAAAATAATTTGATCAACTAAAACATCATTTCCCTTAACAAAGAAGAGGCATCAATGGAACCATAGACCAAATGGGTAAGGGCGATGCAAATTTTTTTTTCATCATTGGGATGTGGTTAAATATGGCTTTTGGCCATATAGGTGCCCATGAGAGGGTTCAAACCCCAAACCCTGTAAAAACAATCCATAAACCTGACCATTCGGTTAAGCCCTCATAGGTAAGGGTGATGTAAATTGAAATGGGGATTTTTTTTTTTTTTTTTCTTTTTTTTAATCAAAAGCTTAGCATCTATGAGTTATGTTCCACCAAATCTTATCTACATCCATAACTGATAAGATTAAAACGTGTTTCACAATCTAATAAAAAACTTTGAACCCGGATCTTGGATTGCAAAGAGAAGTCGAATACATATTCTAGAGGAAGATAGTATTATTAAAGATTAGAGTTTAGTACCTCAGGACAAACGAAGTTGAGCCACCGAGGAAAAAGCAGAGGAGTCAGCTTTAATTTACACTTGTTTGCATATGCATACTCAATGCTATATGTCAATTTTCTTAAATAGATTATGATTCGGAATATTGTCTATTTATCATGTTGATTAACCATATTATTATTTGAGTATTTTGTGTAGTGTTATTACTATTTATTCATAGCCTTTTATTCTGTGCAATCAACTTTGTCATTGATTGGTCAAGATTGTGTATGCTTTTGTGTTGAAAGAAAGAAAGAAAGATGGATATTTCTTTTGACCGGTAATAGTAAGGCTTTAGAATAAAGCCAACCCAAAACTTTATTTTAATCATGGTTTACGCCATGATGAGAAGAATTCCATTTAAGAATAAATTCGCAAGTTTCTGGTTATACAATTCAGTGTGATTTAGCTAACTGCAGAGCTCAAATCTCAAGGTCTTTTCCCCTCGGTCTTTAAGTTTCTTGAATCTGTTTCCTTAAGTTGGTCATCCGCAGGTAAGTTCTGCTTCTTGTCATGAGCTTTTATCATATTGAAAGGAATGTTAATTTCATCAATTTTGTGTGTATGACAGTTTGAAAATCAATAGATTTTTAATTTCTTTCTTCATTGACAATTGGTAGTGGATAGAGAAAGCAATGATGGAGAAAAGGGAGCATGCATCAATTGATATCAAGAACCTGGCGGATACATTGAATGGGAAGCTTAGCACCTTGCATCCTTCGTCCGGAAACTGTTGCATTTATAGAATTCCTCAACGAATCCGACAGTTAAACGAAAGCGCATGCACTCCTCGGGCAGTTTCCATCGGTCCATTTCACCATGGCAAAAAGGAACTAATGGCCACGGAAGAGCTAAAACTGGTATTTTTACAAGATTTCCTTAAACTAACAGAGAAAAGTACTATGGATTTTCTTTTATATGTAAAGGATAAAGAAGTAGAACTGCGTGAATGTTATGCAGAAACCATTAGTATAGAAAGTAATGAGTTTGTAGAAATGATATTACTTGATGCAGCCTTTGTCATTGAATTTTTACTAAAGGGCAACAGGATCTCCAGTAGAGAGCAGTTGGCAGAGATATCTTCTTCCATCGCTATTGATATATGGCCTGACATATATCAGCTAGAAAATCAACTTCCAATGTTCATGCTTAAGGGCTTGTTTGAGCTAGCCATGCCCATGAACGGAATGTCTGATGATCTTTCCCTGCGCAAACTAATCCGTAATATGATGATAAATATAGTTGGTTACTATCTAGTGAAGATAGAAGAAAATTTGCTCGAAAACTGTTTTTCTAAAGCGAAGCACTTACTCGATTGGTTGAGACTTTGTCTTCAACCACCAGAGTTTTACTCAGAAAATGAACTCAAAACTGTAACTACACCTACTATAACAGAACTTGAGCAAGCTGGGGTCAAGTTTAAGGTTGGTTCAAGCAAACATTTTTTTGATATCAGATTCAAAAATGGGATTCTGGAAATTCCAACATTGCTCATAGTTTCTGATACGGAAAGCTTGTTCGTGAATCTCCTAGCTTATGAGCAATTAAATTTCAGTACCAGATATTTGAATGACTACATTGTAATCATGAATCACCTTGTACGCACCCGAAAAGATCAGGAAATACTCATTCAAAATGGAGTTATTGAAGAATATGTCTGGGATAGAGAAGGAAGGACAGATGTTTTTCAGAAGCTTGGCCAAGAGAGTTATATAGACCCTCGGTTGTTTAACTATACGGCTCTTGTTGTACAACTAAACGTCTACAGCAGAACCCCGTGGAACAAGTGGAAGACGGCCTTGAAACAAAATTATTTCAACACTCCATGGGCTTCTATCTCTGTCATTGCAGCTGTAATTCTTCTTGTTCTCACCTTCATACAAGCAGTTTGTTCTGTCATTGCTTGTAGCTATTTCTTGATCATTAATTTGTACCTTTCCAAGGACTTCATTGATATGCCAGTTTAATGTGAGAATTAATTAAGAGAGGTTGACTGTGTAAAATGGCTGCTTGTTTATTTTTACCACTGTGTGTAAGACTTTAAAAATGTTCTGAGTGATGAATTGCTTTGCTCTTTTGTAGGAGAGATGGAATTTGGTTTAGAATTTTTGTCAGAATCTAAGCAAGAAGGGCAAAAGAAGCAAACTATGTTGCTAAAGAATGCCAGAATAGAAGAAGAAGACTCAATTGAATATGTATAGTTGTATATCTTTCATTGTATTACAGTCATGTATTCATACAAGTGAAAATCAACAAACTAAGGAAATATGATCAAAGTTGTAATTACAATTTATCGTAATAAAATCAATTACTGATGTTTCTACTTATTATCTATGATGAACATGATTTCAGGATGCATGATTCCAGCAATCATTCCATATTGCATCATTTCCCTCAAGCTAGTGGTTTGTAGATTCTAAAAACCCCAAGCTTGTGAAGCAAATATGAATGTTGTCGACTGCACAATGGCTTTGTGAAAATGTCTGCTAGTTGCTCTGAAGTTCGAATGTGCATGATCTTGATGATCCCTTCTTATATCTTGTCTCGGACAATATGGCAATCAATCTCTATATGCTTTGTCCTTTCATAGAATATAGGATTTGTCGTGATGTTATTGGCAACTTTGTTACTATAGTATAAAGTGACAGGTTTTCTTGTTTGTATCTCCAAATCCTTTAGCAACCCAAGAATATAGACTATCTCACATGTGGTTTTCGCCATAGCTCTATACTTAGCCTCTAATGAAGATAATGACACTATTGACTGTTTCTTTGTCTTCTAGGAAATCAGGGATCCCCAAAGTTTTACACAATAACCAGTGAGTGATTTCCTGGTCATTGGACATGTACCCCACTCCTGAGTCACAAAAAGTAGTGATATCTAGGTTCCCATCTCTTGGTAAAAGGAGTCCTTATCTAGGTTCCCATCTCTTGGTAAAAGGAGTCCTAAGCCCAGGCTGCTTTTCAAATATTTGAGCACTTTAATTGTTGCTTCCATATGAGATTCTTTTGGTCCATGCATGAATTGGCTTAGGATATGGACAACATAACTTATATCTGGCCGTGCAATGGTGAAATAGATGAGTCTTCCCACAAGTCTCTGATAGAAGGTTGGATCTTTTAATAAAGGATCCATTTCTGAAGCTATTGCTTCTTCATCATACTGTTGACTTGTGAGCTTGGTTTGTTCCACAGGAATCAGACTTGGTTTACATGCAGATATTCCAGAGCTCGAGAACATACTTTCTTTGGCTAAGAGATATGCCTATTGGAGATCTTGCAATCTCAATCCCCAAGAAATATTTTGGCTCCCCCAAATCCTTTATACGGAAGTGTCCACTGAGATGTTCCTTTAGAGCTCGGATGGTGGGTTCATCATTTCCTATGATTAGGTTGTCATCTATATAAATGAATAAAGCAATGAAGGATGTACCTTTATGCCATGTGAAAAGGGCATAATCATGTTTGGATTGTACAAATCTTATGCCTGTAAGTGCCTCTGTGAAATTTTCATTCCATTGGCTTGATGCTTGCTTCAAACCATAAAGGGACTTACACAGGTGGCATACGGAATTCTCCCCCTGGTGGCGAAGTCATGGTGGTAGGTCCATGTAAATTTCCTCATGAAGGTTGCCATGGAGGAAAGCATTATGAACATCCATCTGATGTAGGGACTAATCTCGGATGGCAGCAATATATAGAAAAGCTTGAATTGTAACATGTTTGGCAACCAGAGAAAAGGTTTCTTGGTAGTCAAACCCTTCTCGTTGAGTGACAACTACTAGGAAGTGCACTAGTCTCAAGTAATATAGTGTAGGAAAGCATAAGTTATCGTACCCAAGGTATTGCGTAGACAAGTACAAAAATGTTAATTAATCTTAACTTTATCTAGATAATCAAATCTTAGAATGGTGATCTTTAAAACTAAAAGTATTAAAAGCTAAAATATTAGAAATGAACAATTGCAAGAAAACTAAACTTAAGAATTCAATGAGAGAAAACTGCTAAGACTTCAAGTTCATCTATAACTTCTTTGCACCCATCAATTTGTCAAGGAATTTATTTAATTAATGTGGCAACAGAATTTCCTAGGTTAACCAATATTCTTTCTCAAGCAATATTGATTCTACTTCTATCTCAAAACCTAGATATCTCTATGTAGATTTAAGGAAACAAATGAACATTAAGCTTTATGAAATCCTCTAGCTTTCAGCACAAGTTAATCATGCCTATGATTATTGCATGTATCAATTCACATATCTCTATATCCAATTAATCCATGGCCTATATTACTAGAGCACTCATGTGATATCTCCTCTCGGTCTCAATCACACAAAACAGTTCTATCAGAAATTGATCAGGTTCCTAATAGCTTTAAGAACATAATATAAGCTCACCATTAGAAAAATAATTCAATAACCATAGAGCAAAAGATTGATTACATATCCATAAATAGACTAGCCCTAGTCTTAGCTCGAGAAAATTAGCTCATAATAAAATAAATAAGAGCAAAATTCAAGAAATAAATCATATTGAAAAGGTAAAGACAAACTCTACACTCCTTCGTGATGAGTTTTGTTCTTGATTCTCTTTTTTCTTTGTTACAAAAATAATCTCTCCAAAATATGCAAAATTCAACCCCTAACAATTAATCTCAACCACACTTAAATACCTAAAAGAGTCCTAAGCAAAAAACGAAAGAAAAACTGAAAAAAAAAACCTAAAAGTGTCATACACGACCCTGGTCGTGTCCAAATTTACTTAACCACGGCCCGAGCCATGGTTCTTTTTGTCCTCAATGTTATATCTTCATTCCACCACCGTGGTCATGGTGAACCACCAAGGCATGGCCATGGCCTTAAAAAATGTTAGCTAATCTCAATTTCTTCAAGCTTTAAATCCTAATTTCATTCCAATGCTCTAATCTACTCAATTAAAGCCAAAAATCAAAAAAATCTTCTAATCAATAGCTGACCATTCACATCTTAAACTTAACAAAAAATAAAATCAAAACAAAGAAAACAAATAAGAAATTAACTAAACGAGTATAAAAATAAACCTAAAAACACTAAATTTATGCGACTTATCATAAGCCTTTTGCAATAAGGCAGGCTTTGTAACATTCAATTGTTCCATCAGCACGGTGCTTGATTTTGTAAACCCATTTGCATCCAATAGGTTTCCAGTGAAGAGGCTGAGGTACAATGTCCCAAGTATGATTTTGAGCCAGACCATTAAGTTCATCTACCATAGCTTGCTGCCATTGTGCATGTGGGACAACATCGGAAACAAAAGGGTTCCTGAACTGTAGATATCTAACTGACACAGATCTTTTGTGTAGAGGAGAGAATGCCATAGCTAACATAAGTGGAAGTAGGATAAAGAGTACTTGAGGTAGTCTGGACCGTATGATAGATATAATCACCTGTCTAAATGGTTGGTCTGGTGGATTAGGTAGACCGTCGTGGAGCAGGTTCAGGATGAGCAGTAGGACTGTTGGGTTGTGAGGATGATAAGTCAACTGATGGAGAAGACTCTATTAAAGCTTTTGTGGAAACAGGGGTAGAGTTTGTAGCTGTTGGAGAGTGGCCTATATCAATGATAAGAGGGATAGTGAAAAGAGGCTCTGGTGGAGAAGGATCATCTTCCAAGAAAGGATGTGTCTGTCGAGGATCAATACTGGAGTGGTCAATACTGTCTCAAAAAGGAAAGACAATTTCATGAAAAACCACATCTCTGGAAACCATGAACTTGTTTTCAGCCGGATCATATAGTTGATACCCTTTCTGATGCATCGGATATCCCATAAAAACACAGCGAGTGGCTGGGATCCAAACTTGTCATAAGCCCCAAGGTTAGTAGCATAGCATAAACAACCAAAAACTCTAAGATGGATGATGTTAGGGGGCTTACCAAAGAGAAGTTCATGAGTTGTCTTACCATTAAGAACTCTAATAGGCATCTTATTAATCATGTAAGTAATTATGACCACACATTCACCCTAAAATGAAACAGGTATGTTGGTTTGGTGTTTGAGGGCCTTGGCTACTTCTAAGAGGTGCCTCTGTTTCCGTTCAACTATACCATTCGGTTGAGGGGTGTAAACACATGAACTTTCATGGATAATGCCAAGAGTTGAAAAGTATAAAAAGCAGTGGTGATTCAAGAAATCATGGGCATTATCCGTTTGAATTCGTTGAGCAGATAGATTGAATTGTGTTTTAACCATGGAGATATATGCCCTAATTTTGGTAAGTGTTTGGGTTTTTGAATTTAGGAGATAAGCCCAAGTCCCTCAGGAAAAATCGTCAACTATAATAAGGAAGAAACGAAAACCATCATGGTTAGGAGTGTGATAGTTCCCCAAATATGAACTAGGGAAAAAGGGCGAGACGTGTGTGATGTGCTGAGCAGAAAAATGGTTTGAGATTGCTTTGTAAGAGGACAAACCAGACAATAGGGTTATGGAATAGATGAACTATGACCCAGTCTTTGGGGTAAAATTAAGGAACTTTTATTGAGATTTGTATTACAATCAAAAAATTCATTATTTGTAATACAAGATAGAAAATTTGGAGAATTTCCCACAGAATCAATGATCCAGTAGTAAAGACCATTATGGACCTTATCCAAGCCCATAAGTTTCCAGTCAAAGGGTCTTGAAATTCACACATGTTAGGAAAGAATTTCAAACAAAAACTATTATCTTGACAAATTTTGGAAACAGAAATAAGGCTAAATTGGAAAGCTGGAACAAATAAAACATTATGAAGAAATCAGGTTTTGGTAAGCAATGTTCTGAAACCCGGACCGGATCGGACCGGGAGGTCGAACCGGTCTGACCGGGTTTCGGTGAGATTAATAGTTCAAAAGGAGTAAAAAATCAAGATTTAACGTTGGACAGCTTTGAACCATTATTAAACCGTCTCACTGTAGCAAATCGACGGTCTAATCGGTGCAAAACCCAAATCCGGTCCAACACCCAATCCGGTCCACTAACAAAACCCTAAACTAAACCCAATTTTTTTAACCCATTTTCATTTGCATTTTGCGATTCACATTTGCAGAGACTGTGTTTGGCTCCAATCTAGTGCTCCTCACTCCTCCTCCATTTGCGAATCGCGATCTCCTTCAAGTTTTAGCTTTAGCTTCAAGTCATCTTTTCTTCAACCTCTTCTAAAAGTCTACTACTCTTCTTCTTCCTTGCCGAGTTACTGTGGCTGGTGGCTCCAATCCAATCCTCCTCCTCCATTCGCGATCTCCTTCAGGCTTCAACTTCAACTTCAAGTCGTGAACTTCAGCTTCAAGTCGTCTTCTCTTCATCAGTCGTCACTCCTCAGTCGTCAATCATCTTCGTCAATTGTCACTCCTTAGTAGTGACTTCAGCTTCAGTTCAGAGTCTTCTCTTCCGTTGTTCAATCATCGTCGTCGCCATCCTCTGCTTCTTCCTTGTCGTGGCTGGTCTACAGATTCGTGGATGCTTGACTTCAACTTCAGTTCAGAGTTCAGACTTTAGCCTTCACATCTACCATCGTCTATCGCTGTTTGGGAACTGCTGTCCGCTGTCGACCAAGTAACAAACTGTTGTAAGAATGATGTGAATCTGTCAATTAATTTCTAAAACTCTTAAAACTGATTTCTTATTGTGAAATGCAAAATATTCATTAGTTCATTAATTATTCATCATGCCAGTAGATTAATCTAGCGATGAAATAATCTTACAATTGCGTCAGTTAGTAGCAAGATGCAGTTTGCCATAGTTTTCCAATTGTTTCCATATGGATATCCTAATTTAAATGGTGCATTGACATGGCATATATTACTTTTAACACTTAATGTAGTTTGTTTTTTGGTGGGTGTCATATATAAGGTGAATAAGTGATTGTCAACTATTGAACATGTGAATAGGGTGAATCTTTGAATTAAGCTTTGCTGTAATGTTAATTTTGTTTGATATGCACATATTCATTGAAATTAAGATCTTAGAAATAGAGATTCTACTGCTCCATAATTTTCATTTCCAGTGAGTTGAAATGGCCCCCGCCCGCAATAGAACTTACCTAGAACACATGGATACTCTCTTAATTTTTGCTCTCATTACAATAGCTTTTTTTCCTGTTATCCTCTTATATGGCGCACATACCTGCAAAAACAAGCAATAAATATTAAAACAGAAAATTTTATAGTTCTTAATTTGAAAAAGTTAACTAATTATTTTTGTTTTTCAGTGTTAAATTTATCCAGAAAGTGTTTGGTATTTAGACTTATATTTAAACATTTCAATTGTAAAATCAACTGCAACCGAGAATCCAACATGAGTAACATGATGAGTACAGAAATTTTCTCATTTACATGTTGGCATAAAGTAAAATGCTATTATATTATTTGTGAACTGTGATCACTGAATTAACTTAATAAAATTTCTGATATTTCTCCTACTTAGTATGTTTATCCATAATTGTTTCTATATATATAATATGAATTGATTTTATATTAATTTAAAGTTATATCTTATAAATTATAACAAATTGATTATTGGTTGCCACTTGCCAGGGGAGAGAATGTTGTTATCTTCGTCTGCACATAACTCATCAGCCGCATCCATTTCCTCGCATTCTTTTTGAGGAAAGACCGATATAGCATGGGGACATGTTCTTGAGAGTGTTGATAAAGATGGAAAGAAAATATTATCTTGTCTTCATTGTTGCAAGGTTACTAGAGGTGGTGATATTTTTCGAATGAAGCAACACCTAGCAGGAGTAAAAGCGGATATTGGAAAGTGCCCAAAGGTTCCATTTGATGTTAAATTCAATATGAATGAATCACTAAAAGAAATAAGAGTAAGGAATAAGGAAAAAGAAGATTTCTGGAAGCATGCAACTCCTTATGGTGCTGCAATACATGAATTTGAGGGTGGTAAGTTAGATGAAGAAAATGAAGAGGTTTTCCCATCTAAAATGACCATGAATGAAGGTGGTAGTAGAGGCGGTAAAAACTAATATACGAGTAGTAAGAGAAAGAAACCTACGAGGGTTAGTAATTATTTTGCTCCACAAACTACTTCTGGGTCTCAGCCTTCAATTAGGAGTGTTTTGGCTAGAAAAGATGCAAAGTGGAGAGCAGACATGTTTGTTGCACGATTTTTTTATAATGCTTGCGTCCCAATGAATGCTTTAAACTTAATTTATTTTCAGCCTATGTTGGATGTTGTAGCTGCAATTGGCCCTAGGTATAAATAACCTACTTACGATGCTATTCGTGTGAATTTATTGAGAGATGCTAAGAAGGAAGTCCAATTACTTGTTGAAAATTATAAGAGTATTTGGGAAGAGGTTGGATGTACATTAATGGCTGATGGTTGGACTGATACTTCCCATAGGTCATTGATTAATTTTCTCGTATACTGTCCTAAAGGTGTTTGCTTCATGAAATCAGTGGATGCCACAGATGTTGTAAAGGATGCCTGTAACGCCCCATTTGAGATACATAGCCATTGTTTATGTTATGGCCTCAAGGTTTACTGAATTGCCCCTAAATGAGTTTGTATCTTATTCATGTTGTTTGGTTGGCCCTTGGTTGAGTTTATGTTTTGGGTTTTGTTGAGTGTTTACCCTGGAATTGATCAAGACTTAGCGGATTTTGGAGTTGCAGTCTTCGCTGGGGTGAAGAATAGTCTTCGCCGCGGCGACGTTGGCTTTGTGTATGGCGATGTCGATTTTGTAATTCTTCGCCGGGGCGACAGAGAATCCTTCGCCGCGGCGAAGGGCCGGTTGAGTTTTTATTTGAGTTTCTAGAGAATTCTTTCCTAAGGGCAAAATGACCATTCTACCCCTAATTAGCAGGAACAGTGGGAAGTAAAATGCAAGAAAATTTCATGGAGAATAGTGTAGAATGGGGGTGAGTTTGTAAAGAATTAAAGGATAAAGGTGGAATTTTCAAGAAAAAGTAGGGGCAAAATGGGAAAGAGTGTATATTATATGAGCTAATAAGGGTTTAGTTCTCTAAACCCCTTCATTTCACCCGTTTCCATCGCCTCTTCATCTCTCATTTTCTCTCAATTCCTCACTCAATCTTCCAAGGGATTTTTGAGAGTTTTGAGTTGGGATTTGACAAAGAATTGATCCTAAGCAAGAAGAGGTAAGAATCCCTACTGTAGAGATGAGTTTTATTTATGTAAGGGTTAAGTTCTTACTAGGTTTATGCTTAGGAAATAAGGGAAAGCTAAGGTCCAACAAGAGTAGAGAGCTTTAGTGGAGACTACTCAAGTATGAGGTAAGTAAATCCAACCAAGTTGAGATTTGAATAAACTTTTGAGTAGAGATTGAGTAGAGATGTATGCATGAATAAGTATGTAGTATGCTTGATGAGAAATTTAGTTGAAATGAGTAGCTATTTTGTGGTTGTTAGATACACTTCATATATGAGAAGTGTTTTAATGTGTTTGGAGAAGTGGAAATTGAGATAAAGTTTTGGGAGATGTTGTGTAAACCTATTTGGAAGTGCTTTCTTTGACAGGGATTATGGTTATATGAGGGAGTTTTCTCCCATTTTGGATGGCTAGAGAATGAAGTAGAGTAGTAATTATAGTAGAGTGTTTATATGCACATGAGTTGCTTGATGAAATGCCTAAATGAAAACATGTTACTAAACTGCCCTGTCACAGTCATGACTTTCTGAGTGATATTTGGGCATCTTACAGATTGAAATGGGTTTAGACCAAAACATAAAAGTTATAGCCCTGTCTCTAAGCTTTAAAACGAGACAAAAATAGTAGCAATCCGATGTGTATAACTCAAGTTATGCCTTCTTGAGTGTGACCTGCACAGAATGACTGTCTTTGATGCAACATTGTATTTGTGCTTTTCATAAGTGCATTAATGAGCATAAACCATCCATATGCGTTAGTTGTGCATTTGAGAAGTAGCCTGAGAAAGAGTAGAGAATTTTGAGTATAAGTTACACTATGAGTAATAGCTTGAGAAAGAGTAGAGAATTTTGAGTATAAGCTACACTATGAGTAATAGCTTGAGAAAGAGTAGAGAACTTTGCGAATAGACTACTCTAAGAGTTAAGCTATACTATGAGTACTAGCTTGAGAAAGAGATGAGTATTAGCTCGAGCAAGAGTAGAGATCTTTGTGAATAAACTACTCTAAGAGTAAAAGAAGAGAATAGAGTAGGTTGTGCGATGGGGAACCCGTGAGTGATGAGTAAAGTCACGAGAGTGGGTGCTTTGTGATCCCCAGCCGTGACCATCACGAAGAGTGGAACATGAGGTTCCAGCCGTGCCTCCGGTTAGATGGGGCCGTGACATTCAGAGAGAGAGAGAATACACTCACGTGGCCAAAGGTTCCGAATCCATGAATGACCGAGTCCGATCGGCAGAAAATGAGTAGAAGTCACAAAGAGTGGGTTGGTGCTTTGTGATCTCCACCCAGCCGTGCCTCTGGTAAGATGAGGCCATGACATGCAAGTGAGGAAGAATGAGCAAACATGAGAAAGAATAAAGAGAGACAATGAGTAGGGTTACGAAGAATGGGATGAGTACCCAGCCGTGCCTCCAGTAAGATGAGGCCGTGACCTACAGTAGAAAGTTAACAGAAAAGTGTTATGAGAAAGAGAGACAGAAAGAGAATCAGTAGAAGTCACGTAGAGTGGGAGAAGTCCCGGCCGTGCCTCCGGTAAGATGGGGTCGTGACATTCAAAAAGTGAGTTAGTAGAAATGAATTATGAGAAATGAGAATGAGATAATAGAGAGAATGAGAAAGAATGAGAAAGTTTGAGAAAGAATGAGATAGAAAGAGAAAGAGTATGAGAAAGAATGAGAGAGTTTGAGCTAGTAAGAATAGAGAGTAGAAGAAAGAAACATGTAGTTCTTTTGCATTATTTTCATGTATATCTCATACATGCATGCACCATGATTTCTTCCATGGTTAGTGAGAGTATGATGAGAATAAGAGAGAGAACCATGATTTTCCTTCATGGTGAGTATGATAAGAACAAGAGAGAACCATGATTTTCCTTCATGGTGAGTAAGAATAAGAGACGAAGAACAGAGAGAAAGAAAGAATAAAAAGAGCAAAACAGAGTTAAAGGAGAATAAAAGTATTAGAAAGAAAGAGAAAAACAGTGAGAATTAGAAATAGAAGAACGATAGAGTAAGGAAAGAACCAAAGAGTGAGTTGCGGGGACAGGTAGTAAAGGATTTACTTACTGAGCATTGTTGTGCTCACCCTATTGTTCTTCCCTGTTTTGCAGGAAATAGGAGCAGCGGTCGGATGAACGTTGAGGAGCGGAGAGTATTGGCACTACTGTCCACCAGTTATGATATTTTGTATTAAGTAGAAAGTTTTTAATACATAGTATTTTGTATTTGTAAAGAATTATATTTTATTGAGTAAAGAAAAAATTTGAGCCCACTATTTTCCATACGCTATGTATATCTATAATTTACATAGTATGAACTATAAGAATAGTAGTAGAGAGTAGGTGTTACAATGCCTTTACATTGTTCAAGTTATTTGAGGAAATGGCTTTATGGGTTGGACCAAACAATATTGTCCATGTTGTCATGGATAATGGAGCAAATTTTAAAGCTGTTGGAAGAATGTTGTCTAAGAAGTATGAGAATATTACTTGGTCGCCCTGTGCAGCACATTGCATAAAATTAATTTTGAAAGATATATCTGAGTTGGACCACATAGTGCATCTTGCAAAATGTGCTTCTGAAGTAACCATGTTTGTGTATAATCACACAATTTTGATAGCTTGGTTGAGGAAAAGAGAGGTAATAGCTTATAAACCTTTAACTCCTGTTTTTGTCAATTTATTACATAATAAACATTTTGTAATAATTTACTAACATCTATTATGTATGTATCACTTGAACAAGGTTGGAAAGAAATCATACAACCGGGTGCAACTCGGTTTGCTACTACTTTCATTGCATTAAGAAGTCTTGAGCACAAACATGACTTGCAAGCTATGGTGACAGATAGGTTTTTTGTGGACTCTCGATATGCTAGAAGTAGTAAAAGGAAGAATGTTATACCCATAATTCTAGATAATGAATTTTGGGATGACATGGGTTATGTTTCCAAAATTGTGGCTCCTTTGATGTGTTTGTTGCGGACAGTAGACTCAGATGAGAGACCTATAATAGGATATGTGTATGATGGCATGTATAGAGCCAAAAAAGCGATCAAGAAGTTCTTTAAAAAGAAAAAGACATTGTACAAGCCTTATACCAAAACTATTAAGCTGCGGTGGGATAGGCTTTTGCGCCACGACATTCATGCTACTGCTTATTATTTGAATCCAGCTTTTATGTATGACCGTGCAATTTTCTGCAAGAAACCAGAGGTTATGTGTGGTTTCCTTGATGTTGTCGACAATAAAGCAAGTGCATTCAAGTTGAACAAGACAAAGTTAGTGGACGAAAGTAGAATATATTGAGACCGCGAGGAAAGCTTTTCTCGTGAGCTTGCCTTTCAAACTTGCAAAACCACATGACCTGGTATGTGATACTTATTAAATTTCTCAATTTTAAGTCCAATTTCTAAGTTAAGAATTTATGTTTAGTTCATTATTTCATATGGTTAACACTTTAACTTTCAATTAGATGAATGGTGGAGGACATATGGGTATAGTACTCCATAGTTACAGAAGTTTGCAATTAAAATTCTGAGCCAAACTTCAGCCTCTTTGGGATGTGAACAAAATTGGAGTGTTTTCGAACACATCCATTCAAAAAGAAGGAATAGATTGGAGCATCAACGGTTGAATGATCTTGTTTTTATCCATTATAACTTGCGTTTGAAAAAATAGGTATAAAGCATTGGCAATTTTAATATTTTTATTGATATTTTTATTTGGCGTGTCTTTCAGGATGTGTTACAAGAAAAGTAGTTGTGATCCTATCGATTATAAAAGCATTGACATAACAGACTTTTGGATTGCTGATGATGAACATGAGGGTGATGAATTCAATTTAGATGAATTGGAGCAAGCACTTTATGAAGAAGGATCTATTCCCATCGGTGTTGGTGATCAACCCTATTATGATTCAGCAGGTGGTTCACAAGGTTGTTTTCCAACTTTTAACTAACTTGGTAGCTATTTTAAATTATAATATAAAAAAAACAATGTACATTATAAGTTTTAACTTATGTTTTTAATTTTTGCTAAATTTGTAGCTGATGGTGATGATAATGATGATAATGTGGATAATCAATTTAGGATGGGTTGAACCATTGAAGATCATTGGAAGGACAAAGTAAGTTTTTGTTTTAAATTTATGCTATGAATTAGGAGTCTGGTTTTTTTCTATTGTGGTGGGTAGTGAGTCCCTTGACTATTGGCAGATGACAGCAGTTCGATTTTTGCTTCTGTGGGGATTGGTTTTCTTTTTATGTTGTGATGGTTGATGTGTTCCATGGCTACTGGCAGATTGCATCTGTTTAGTTTCTCCTTTTTCCCTTCACTTACCGTGAGCTGCTGTTGAATTTGTTTGTGGTTGGGTTGGGTTTTCACTTTTCACTTTCCACTTGTTGCTGCTGCTAATGGATGGTGGTTTGGTTTGTGGAATGGATTGATATTGTGTAATTTTGTATGTTGGTTGGTGGATTGGTATTTTGTAATTTTGTAATTTTGTTTGTTAGTTGGTTGGTGGATTCATATTTGATATTACTTTGTAATGCCTTTGATGATGTTTGAAACTTTAGACTTGAGGACTGAATTTGTAAACATTAACTATCAAACTTTGATGGTTTTATTATTATTGCAGGGTTTGTTTGATGGATTTTAGTTTCATAAAAAATCTGGAGTTCCAGTCCGGTTTTTAGAACATTGTTGGTAAGTTGAACGGATCCTATTTAGGTGGCAGGAGCTATGCTTCCAATGGGATACAAACAGATGTAGATGATTTTCTAGGTGTGTGGGACAAAAAATTGGGATTGTAAATGATGTGGTCACTAGCCCTTGAGTCAATTATTCAGATATCATCTTTACTAAAATTTAAACAAAAAGATGTATTTGCATAGGATGTCATATTAGCTTTGGGAAGCTGATTGATCATCTAGAGTAACTGTTGGTATTGCTCAGGATTGATCGTGGGTGCTGAAATCCCATTTCCCAAAGGGGTATTGTGTTAGCCTGATTTACTGTAGATCTAGATTTCTGATTGGGTGGACGTCCATGAAATTTCCAACAAGTGTTACGATTGTGATTTTTTCTTTTACAGTAATCACAATAGTGTGCACTTTTTCCAGATTTAATGGACCCTAAGGAATTAGACGCATTATTGTGATATGGGCCATTAGATGTGAAATAAGTTGGCCTATTTGATGTGGATGAACCTGACCCATGTGATGCATCCAAAAACAAACTGGGCTTGGAACCATTAGAGTTGTTGGATTGCATAAAAGAATCTAAGCCGTTCAAACCAGATTTGGCCCCATATAAAACCATTATCTGATTTTGTGGATGCCCTAGGCGCTACTCATGAAACCCATTTGCATCTCCCATTTCACTTTTCACTCCTTCAGAGAAACCTTTTTTGTGTGAATGTGAATACAGTGGTACCACCAGTGAGGCCATCATGTGAGTTCATGCGCTGGCTTTCATCTTACACAGCTAGTTGGTAAGTTTGATAGAGCGATAGCACCGGCATTGTCGCCAGCATCTGAGTCCTAAAAGGAAGATAGCAGTCATTTAATCCCATAAAAAAATGGATCAATCTGTCTTGATCCTTCCCTCCCTTGATTTGTTGAAGGATTGTTGTTGGCCCTTCAAGGGGCTCTTCAACAGCATCCAATTCATTCCACACTGCCGATAAGCAGTTAAAGTAAGATGTCATTGGAAGGTTATTTTGTTTGATTTCAGCAAGAGTTTGTTGTAAAATGAATAACTTGGTCAAATCAAGTTGGTCGTACATCTCCTTTATGTTTGCCCACATCTTTTGGGCATTCTCTGTCTATGCTAGTCCGGCAAAAATCTCTTGGGTCAAGGAGTTACTGATCCATGCTCAGACAAAAGTGTTACGGCGTACTTAGTGCTTGAGGAGATGTGGCTTAATTGGTTTGGGAAGTTCCATTGATGAACCTTTCTTTGTCCTTCATGATCAGTGACCGCCAGAAGTCACGTGCCCATGTGGCATAATTTTTGGAGTCAGGTAAGGTGTTGCTTTACAAACACTAGTTCAGACCCGTCGAACACCAGTGAGTAGAGAGGGTCATCGGGTTCTGGCTGATTAGAGTTGTTTGGAACAATTTGGAATATCGAGTAGGGATTTTGATCTGTCAGGTTGGGTCCCTGACCCATGAACCCAAATGGGTTTGGGCCATGTTGGATTTGTCCATAATTTGGACCCGATCCAGAATTCTGATCTTGGTTTTGTTGTGTGGATTGGTTTGATGTTGGTAGAGTTGTGATTTGGCTGTTGTCTTTTGAATCCATAAGGGAAGATTTTGGCTAAAACTTGGTGATTTTAATTCTAGAATTTGGGTAAATGTAAACTGACTCAAGTGTTTGTTTGTTTCCAGGTTCTGGTAAATTGGCTAGAGGGGACTTGCTAGGGATTTACTAGATGAGAAGAAATTGAAGCCAAGTGCCTTGTTTCATAGAATATGGAAAGACTGGATAGAGAGGATTTGCTGGGCGGAAGAAAGATTAACAGGCTTGCTTTGATACCATGTCAGAATCTAGACAAAAAGGGCAAAAGAAGCAAACTATGTTGCTAAAGAATGCTAGAATAGAAGAAAAAGACTCAATTGAATCTGTATAATTGTATATCTTTCATTGTATTACAATCATGTATTTATACAAGTGAGAATCAACAAATTAAGGAAATATGATCAAAGTTATAATTACAATGAATCGTAATAGAATCAATTACTGATGTCTCTGCGGATTATCTATGATGAGCATGATTTCAGGATGCATGATTCCAGTAATCATTCCATGTTGCATCAATGTTATACATATGCCTTCATTTTATTTGATATTAGATTAAAAAATGAGAAACTGAAAATAGTTATTGGAATAGAAGTTTTGTTTAGAGTTTATTTAATGAATTTCTTGGTCTTTGAGCAATTACACTGCAAGACCAACAAATTAGTTCAACACTCAGTTATCTACCTCATTTCAAGAGCTCTGCACCAAATTGTTCGAGGGATGTGAAAGGAAAGAATGAAAATGAAGTTAACTAAGCGAAAGAAAATCAAAGGAGAGTAAATCAAAACTGGAAATTAAGGAAGACGAGCCAAAAATATAGCTGCTTATCTACACTTGAAAAGCTGTGGAGCTGCTTCGGCAAAATGGAGTTATCGAAAAATAGGCCAAGTGACAGCGAAGGTTTAGCAATTATTTGTTGCGACCTTGTCAATGAAACTACCATATGCAATCCTAACTTTTACTACTCGGATCTTGTGGAAAATCTAAATGCCTACAATAGAACCCATTGGCACAAATGAAGAAAATTTTGAAACAAAATAATTGTAATACTTCATGGGCCTCTATCTCTGTCAATGCTGCCATTATTCTTCTCACCCTATCAACTTCATACAAATCATTTTTTCTTTTGTTAGCTTAATAGATTTCTATTATTTTAGTCGTAAACTTTGCAAGGATTTTACTTCCGGTTTTATCTTTGTGAATCATATTATAGATTTATCTATATAAGTAAATCATGTGTTTTATCTTTATGGTCTTGATAAGAATGGTGACTATGTTTGCCTAGGGTGGAATATGCTTCTTACTTCATAGGATTAATAAATCAATAATAAATGCCTTAATGTTAAGGGGATACTATTCTCAAAGAACACAATTGTGGAACAATTTTCTGATATATTTCTTTCATTGTAATTCTATCATATATATATATATATAGTACATACAAGGAACATCTACAAGGAAAGAATAAAAAAAGTAATTACAGAATATTATAGGAAATATCCTATAATTAAGAGAGAAATAAAGGTAATGGTATTTATTAGAATATTGATCATATCAAACTCTTAATTATAGGTTATTATACCTTAATTCTAGCACTCCCCCGCAAGTTGGAGCATGGATATCACACATGCCTAACTTGTCTAAATAGTCATCAAAAACACTGCTGGCTATGGCTTTGGTAAGAACATCGGCTAATTGGTCTTCAGACTTCACAAAAGGAAATATAATGATCCCAGCGTCAAGTTTTTTCTTTAATGAAGTGTCTATCAATTCCTATATGCTTTTTTCGATCGTGTTGAACTGGATTGTAGGCAATCTCTATAGCTGAAGGGTTATCACAATACAACTTCATTACATCCTGAGAGTCAACCCCTAAATCCCTTAGCAAGTTCCCTAACTATAGTAACTCACACACTCCAAAAGCCATGCGTCTGTACTCAACTTCTGCACTTGACCTTGCCACTATCAATTACTTTTTACTCCTCCAAGTCACAAGTTTTTCCCCTACAAAAGTAAAGTATCCTAAAGTAGATCTTCTATTATTAGTTGAAGCAGCCCAATCTGCATCAGTGTAACCTTCTACCTTCAAATGATTATGTTTGGTGAAAAGCAACCCTTTACTTGGAGTAGACTTCAAATACCTCAATATATGTTCCACTACATCCATGTGTGAGGTTTAAGAGGATCATGCATAAACTAGCTCACTACACATACTACATAAGTAATATCTGGCCTCGTGTGGACAAATAACTCAATTTTCCCGCAAGTCTTTGATACCTTGCCTTATTAGTAGAAGTTGCATCCAAAAAATGAAGCAACTTATGATTTTGTTCAACAGGGGTATTCACAGGCTTAAATCCAAGCATACATGTTTCATTTTAACAAATCAAGAATGTATTTCCATTGAGATAAGAAAAAACAATTTTTTGATTGGGCTACTTCAATCGTAAGAAAATACATCAAGTCACCAAGCTGTTGTTAGTGTATGCCCTAGGAACCAATCGTGTCGTCGGTTCCAAGGCATTATGTTTTGTATATATATGTGAATGTATATAGTTTNTCCGAAAAGGTGAATAAGTTGTCACATAAACTAGGAAGAACTTGCAGGAGTACAAAACAGACATTAACCAATGTTTATTGAGCAGCTTTAAGAAAAATACCAACAAGAAGTTTTGCACTAAATTTGGGGAATTGTTTGAAAGACATGAAGGAAACATATACTGCAACAAGTTCTGCAATAAAGCAAACTGTTTATTGGCCACTAGATCAGTAGCTGCTATTGACCCGATTTCTAGTTCAAATATACTTTTCAGTTCTACATGATCTTAGTAAGTTTCTTCTTTTCTATTCTATTCTATATCAGTAAGTTTCTGCTTTTCTATTCTATTCTATATCAGTAAGTTTCTGCTTTTCTATTCTATTCTATATCAGTAAGTTTCTGCTTTTCTATTCTATTCTATAGTAAGTTTCTGCCTTTTGACCACAAGCTATTGGGAGAATCTACTAAACCTTCACCGCTTCCATACAAATTGCAACAGGAAAATTCCTGACATTTCAACAACATTAAATATTATAAGCTACTATGACCCGTGTAAAAGAAGAGAAAACATAAAATTAAAGGAGTAAACACATACAAAAAACCTATTACCTGAGTCACATCTTCGCCCAATCTTCTATATGATGACCTCTCAGCTTTACCACTAGAACCAGGTGTCGAGGAAACTTCATGTGATTTAGCTGGTGATGTATTTCTATTTTCAGAGTTCACCTTTTGACAAGTTATTCTGTTAGGACATTGTTCAGTCTCTTTTTGGTTTCGTTTCATATCCCTTTTTTGCTTTCCACTCCTAGGGATAGGAGCATTTCCATTTGGTGACACTGGAGAACCTTTTCCAGTCCTCTTCGTCCTTTTTCTTGGCCCATCATCATCAGTCCAATCTATATCATCACTTGAATCAGAAGAAACATTTCCATACGTTTCCTTTCAATATCAGAAATGGTAAACAAAGATCAGAAAACTGAACAGAGAAATGAAATAAACAAACAGGATTAGTTTGACAAAAACACATTGATATCTGAAACACTGTAATTTAAAACTGATAAGATCATGTGAATTAATAGATTTTAAGCATCCTAAGTCCTACAGAATCAGCACAATTGTCTGAAAAGGTAGATTATGCATTGACAAAATATATATTGCACACAACATGCAACATGCAGTTAGATGAAATTAAACACAGTAATGTTTGATTCTACAAGATTACAACAAAGTAGATCTGTATTATCATTGATGTGTTATACAATACATGAGATATATCAGCTATGCATTGAACTTCAAAAACAGTATCACACAGAAATTTCTGAGAATCCACACTAAATTTATTCCATATTTGAATGTTAAACCACCATTAAGTAATCAAGACTGGTCCACGCTTACACACACTCCCACATGCATGGGTAAACAGTCAAAGTTTTCAGGCTTGCCGAATGGGAAAATACAACATGACCAAAGTGATAACATTGACAAAGGTATAAATTTCTTAGAAGGTGTAGATCTTTCAAGAAGCAAAATAAATTATACAAAAACATATTTTATTGTTTCTGCAACCATGAATAACATAGCTAATATAAATTTTTTAATGCATCGCAAGTGATTAAAAATATTCATCAGGGCAAGGTAAGATGGGAAAAAGGAGGTTTATTTTTACAAGAAAAATTGCATATGTTCTTCCATCGAGTAGGTGAAAGAACCTTGGATATGGAAACTTAACAGGAAAGCTAAAATAGATCCATAATGCTAGAAGCAGTGCATACAATTACTAAAAGGTACCATGAGTTGAATGTATACTATAATATCCAGAAAGAAAAAGCAGCAGGTGCATGTTACAGGAGAAGAGAATCATGACATTAAAAAGTAATTTGCAGTGACACTCACATCATATAACTTCTTGTAGTCCAACCTTTCAATACTTCTTTTCTCAGAAGCAGGTCCTAAACCATCTTGCCCCGCCTGTAATATGGATAACAGCTCATTATTTAAAGACTCTTTGTTTCCACCACATTTTGACATCTGCCCATTAGAATCTCCGAGAGGACTGACAGATGTGGCACCTTTATCATTTCCAGAACACCTGTTATCTTCAATAACAGCAGCAAGATCCTCAGAATCAGACGTAAAATCAGAACTTGAAATTTCCTGTGTAATTTTCTCATCAAGTACTGGAGCATCTGGATCATAGTCATCATCCTCTGAATCATCAGAAGGAAGCCCCAAGTACTCGTTATTAGCTAAGGGCTCCAATTCATCAGATGCAGCAGTGAAGTCAGATTCATCAGAACTTGATTCATCTCCCTGATCCTTCTCATCAGTTCGTAGATCATCAGGATTATAATCAGTATCATCAGAATCATCTGAAGGAAGTCCAAAGTTGGGATCTTGATTAGGTCCAGCTGCGGCTGCTTCAGGAAAAACCTTCTGCAGATAAATATAGTAACAAGATGAGGATTGGAGAAGTCAGTAGAATCAGTATTTAACCAATACAGTAGAGACAGAAGGTTTTGACATTGACCTCCCAGTTGTCAGTGATAATAAGATTTGTTCCTTGTGACTCATTGACCAAGTCAATGCAGTCAACTTTGCAATCACATCCAGGGCACAACCAACCCTCATCGTCAGGAGGGACTATAAGCAAAAAGAAACACGTATAAATTGACAAGAAGGAAATAACCCAACAATATCTACTATCAAGTAGGTAATAAGGATATTACTATCTTCTTTTAACAAAGGTGGTTCCAGGCAGACTTGGTGGAATCCGCGATCACAAGCACCATCACATAGTATAATATCATTATCGGTAGACAAGTCTTTGGACCCACATTTTGCACAGAATATCTGCCATAAAAGGATTTCACATGTAAGAATTTAAAACCCCTAGTTACAGATTGTTTATATCCAAAATAACAACTTCATCAGCGAACACTGCATGTAATATTTGAGGAAAAAAGTACTCCTACATCTTCACTGTCAATCTGTCCATCAGAATCAAATAACGATTCTGGAAACTGCCCTTCAGCACAAAGTGAATCAAGACGTTGAAACAAATCTCTAATTTTCAATTTCCGTCGAAGAATTTCAGATGTGGCTCGTTGAAGTTCCTTCTCTGGCTTTAATTTTTCAACACTGCAATGTTACACAAATAGAACACTAAGTGACAAGGTTATATATAAAACCTAGGACTTGCACTATATTTATACTCATCAAAGCATTAAAGACAACACCCAACATTACACAAAAGCATTACATCTCTAGAGTGACACAAGCAAAAGCTTAATATTATCTTCATTTGCCAAAGAAATAAATGCACAAAAAAGAGAACATGGAATTCCAGAGCTGCATTTATACATATATAGTCACATCAATATACTTATAATTTTTCCTATTTCCGCTTCACAGCCAAAGAAAGCATCAAAAAACATAAGAACTAATCGACCAGTGACACAGATTAAAGTTCAAGATAAAAGCATTTGAGAGACACCAACATGATGATGCTTTTACACAAAATTACCAAACATATATAAGGCAAGTAGAAATATGATGCACTTACTTCAATCCTTTCCAGCCTTCCCCAGAATATGCAGAGATCAGACTTCGCTCATAGTTAATTCTGTTCAATAAATATCTTAGATGTGTCCTGATTCTTGAATATTCATCAGCTACTATCTTCTTCTCTCTTCTCTTCTGCTTTATTTTTTTCCCTCCACTAGAACTAACATCAGCCAAGTTATTACTTGGCTCAGGAGCTTTAGGTTTCTCTTGTGACCTTGAGCGAAGAACTCTATCATTGCGTCTTAAAGATCTTAACATATATTTTTTCTTCAATGATTTTGAAGCTTTTTTGCCCTCACGGCCCAAGCAAGTAGAGTTCTTTACCACATCTTTAGGTGGTGTCTCTGAATGACAAGAATTTTTAACCATGTCATCACAAGATGGTTCCAAATGTTCAACAACAGGAACCTTAATAGGATCATCAGGTTCTTTTAAATTTTCAATAGAAGAACTTTGGTTCAGAAGTTCAGAACTAGCTTTACAAATTACTTCTGATTGTTCACAGCTTGTGATTCCAGCGGTCAGCTCCAGTGCCTTTTCTGATGTAGGTTGTTGAGAACATGAATTTTCTCCAGTCTGACTACTCATGTTCACACCTTTAGTGTGACAAATCTTGATGATACCCTCCGCAAGCGATTGCAAAGTTTCATTTACAGCACCATTGGTTATCATGGCATCAGTGTCTGCTGGTTCATTTAGCATGATTTCAGAACCAAGCTGGTGTTTCTGTTCCAATAGTCCACTACGTATAGATTCAGCATTGAAATCATTACACCCATGTCCCGAACCAACCTGAAGTGTCTGTTCAGTATCAGTCTGAATACTGTTGCTCACATTTTCGGCAACCAGTCCCAAGTTTTCATTATCAACAGGACTGCACATGACAGTGCTGGTTTTTTTGAGTTCTTTAAATATGATTTCAGAATCTAAATAAGGCTCTACTTCTAATTGTTCACTGGGTATGCATTCAGCAGCAAATTCATTCTTCTGCTCTGACGGAATTTGCTGAGAGCATGGAACTTTATTTGTTTCACTACTATGGCTCACATCTCCAGAAAATCTCTGGTTAGGATGAATGTTGGTTACTGGAGTGCTAATCTCTTGAGGCTTATTTTGCAATCCTTCAGAATCAGGCAAATCTTGTAGTTTGGGTGGTTCAGTATGTGCACATTCAGCATCAAATTTATTTGTCAGCTCTGATGTAATTTGTGTAGAGCATGAATCATTTCCATTCTGATCATTCACTTGTAATGGGGAAACATCCATGTACTCAGCCTTTGACATGACAAATAGAAGGCTAATATTGGTGTATATTAGCACTTCTATGTGTATGGTGTTTTACTACAACTATGAGACATTCAATTTAAAGAACAAATAAAAGAATATCAATGTTGACCAGAATCGGATTACTAATTTGACTAAAGACTAAAAATACCACAACTCCAGTATGCTATTCGCAAATGTATTTACAGCCATAAATGTGTAACATACCATTCAAAACCAACTTTTTCTTCAAAATTGGCAATGGAAGAACAAAACTCACCCTGTAAAACGAGTACAGACTGTTGCATTATACGCATTACATACACCTGCCCAGGTATATTACATATCAGACAGCTTGATCTAAATAAGTTAATGAAAGTAACATATGAACAATGAATGAGAAACAAACAAATTAATTGATGTATTGACAAACCAGGCCAAATAAGTAATTCTGTACAACATAAGTTGTCCAAATAAAACTAGCCCCAACAGCTTCTCAATAACCATATTAAGCATATAAGAAAAAATTGACAGTTCAATAAATCTTTTCCGTGTAGATAAATTCACATAAAGCTGTAAGAGAAGTCGAAGAATAGCAACTTGTACTCATTGGTAAACAGCATGCTACCAAATAAACGACAATGTCATTCAAACTTAATATACATAGCCTGGAAGATATGTATACTAGACCGAGGACAAAAAAGTGAGAATTGAATAGAGGCAAATCATCATATGCTCTTCAAGTTAATACCCTGACCACATGTGCCTAAAACATAATCAACATCTACTTATTTTGCACACCAGATTCTAAACCAAGAACTACCTCAAAATGGATGCACAATGCAAAATCAGTCTTAAGAAACACTGCTTCTGTTTGTGCAAATCCATGCCACCAAAAAGAACCACAATATATACATGAGGATAATAGTTTCCAAAAGAAACGGCAAAGAAAGAAGGTGTTCTACAAGCCTAGTAAAACAAAGACCACATAAATGGACCTTGGCCATAACAATCCGGAATCAACACACTTTTTTTTTTTTAAAGATACTGTTCGTTGATAACTAAATCATCACTTCATTCATACAGCCATCTCAAGGGTATGAAATGCCCAACTTTAGGAGAGTTCCTAATGACAATTAGGATGAACATTATACAGAAGTATTAGAGAACAAAAATAGCATAATAAGCGACACAAAAATAAATAACTAGTCATATTAAAAACACCGAATAATATACCATGTAGCATTATTGCCCCAGTCAATGAGAAAGGAGAAAAAAAATGCCCCCTCTAAACTGCAGAGAAAGGAGAAAGGAGAAATGCACACTTCCTATACTCATAACTGCTCTTCAGCCGCAAGTGCCAAAAACAGGTGTATTATCTGGCAACATTACTATCATACATTGAATTTCATAAATTTCACTTCACCTACACTCTAAAATCATTTTCCAACTCATGCACGGGACAAGCATACATTTACCACAAAGTTCAGCCATAGAGAGAATGTGAGGGAAAAAACTAGCTAATAACGATTGGCTCTTACATGATTTTCTTAGGTAATGCAACAAATAGAATGAGAAAGAGAATTACACATTTGAGGTCATTCATTTTTTTTTTAATTTTTTTCACAGCCTTCTCGGCAACCAAACAAAGGCGAAAGATTAATAATAACAAAACAGAAATTAAATCACAGAGCTTTCAGCTTACTAGAAATTGAAACATTTTCACTTTACAGCAACAACAAAGCATGAAATTGAGAACACTAGCTTATATTCTTTAACTATCTCTTATTTTATCTTCTATTAATCGTTCAGAAAAATTTAACCGAAACAAACAAAATGAGAACCGTTTTGCTAAGAGAAAAGAAAATGACTGACCTGAGCTTTGTTCTTGAATCTCGTAGTTTCGGAGAATGTTAAGGAAGAAAAAATTGAGAGAAGAAGAGAGACTGTTTCTTATTGAGCACCGACGAAGATGTATTTATTTTAGAAGAAAAAAGCGGTTCTTACAGTAGAGAAAGCCTCTAAATCTGGGCCACCGTCGAGGATTGGCGGATTGGCAGAAAGAGCGAGAGAGAGAGAGAGAGTGAAAGAGAGAGAAAGCGTGTGAGGGCTTCGAGTTCTGCTATTTTTACGCTTGCGGCGTAGAGTTCCAGATTACTAAGGGGCTGGGCCTATTCTTTATTATCCTTTTCTACCACCACTTTTTATTTCTTTCTCTTCGTCTTATGAGTCATAATTAGTATTTTTAGTAATATCTTTATCGGTATAAATCAAACCAATATTTAACATTAAATTCAATTTAATCTTCACTGATTTAGATCAAAAAATTTTCAAATAAATTAAAATCTAATTATTTAGGATTATTAGCAACATTTCCTTCTTCATTCTTCATAATATTTTTTTTATGTCACACTATTTTTTTTTTTTTTTTAGGTAACTAAGTATATTGGCCCACATTGGAGCCTACATAATCCTCAGGACTACAGAACACCCTACAAACTTAATGAACCAAGATAATTGTACAAATCTGAAAGGTACATTTTATGCGACTCGAACACAAAACCTCTTATATATAGCTAACTCTAATGACTAAAGAGTTTATCATCCGATCACAGAATGAGAGGTCTTAATATTAATTTTTTAAAGACCATACTTGAGTATCATGGCATTTTGGTATAATTAATGTGAAGATGTCTCCTTGCTAAGGACTTATTGTATGTTCCTTCCAACCCAATTAAGAAAATTTTCTAACTTGCATCAAAACTGGGCCGGTCAATTTGGGCCAGAACAAATGCATGAGAAAAATTCTCGAATGGTCAACGATGGTGTATTCAGAAAAATAAAAGCCCATTAGCCTAAGCCCAACTACTTTGTTGTTTTACACCAGAACACGATTTGACCCAGAAAAAGAGATAACCCGACTGTGCGGATCAATCTTGGGTCGAAACCTGCATTATTGTGCTAAATTACAGTTTAGGCCTTGGGTTTAGGTTCATACTCGAGGAAAAAAAATGAAGACAATTTCGAAAATTCAAAATCACATCAAAGTTAATTGGTTTGATTTGATGAAGACTATAACTATTAAAATTAAAATGTTTGACTAGAATATGTGTTTTAACTAATTGTGGAATTATACAAATTAAGACAATAATAAAGAAGTTTCGATAGTTCTCAAATTTGTTAGTGTATACTCTTTTTACACTAAAGTCTTCATTATTTTATAATTCATCTTAAAATACATATATAAAGTTATTACATAAAAGTATTTTTTCTTATCCATCTTATAAACACATGAACATGAATAAAGATGTTTCATAATGGATCAACCATGACATAAGTATAACTCCAAGGGATTGCATTAGCTGCCAAAAAAGCTTGTTCCCTTTATTAACTTCCTGAATTCAAACCTTAAAGTCACATATCACATGTGTGACGTACCTATCTCGAGGATTAATTGATTTGTGACTTACCCACTTGTCCTAGTGATTAATCTATTTATGGCTTATCTTAGAATATTAGGTTTATAAGATATTTAATAGGCCTCAAAGATTATATTATAAGTCAATCCAATAAAATGATACTCATGTCAAAATATCATTTAATTAAAAGGAAAAAAAATTAGGTGGTTGTGTTAGATTGAAGTCCCGGTGATTAATCCATTTATGGCATTCCTTGGAATATTAGGTTTGTAAAGTATTCAATGGGCCCAATAGATTATATTATAAGCCAACCCAACATAATGATACTCATGTCAAAATATCATTTAATTGAAAAAAAAAAAAAAATTAGGTGATGGTGTCAGATTAAATTTTGGCCACCGAAATCAACCAGAATGTGCCCGAAAAAATCAAAACCTTAACTGTCGTAGGGCTATGTTTGTAAGATTTCAAACTTGAAGGAATTAATTTATTTATTAGGGTTGTTTTTGCAAGATTTGAAACTTTATAGATTACGGGGAAACCACCAGTTTAACCAGTTGGACTGGTCAGCCTGGGACCCAACCCCTTGGCCAGATGGCATTGCGGGTCAGGTTCAGAACATTGGTAATTATAACTTAGTTGAAAAAGTTTGGATATGTTATTCTCATGGACAATGAGCCAGTAATAGTATAATAATACAAAAATGCTATATCCACCGAAAAATTGCACTGAAACACGTGGAGACAGTCACGTTGGACAATTGAATACTAACATAAATATACGATCGTCTAACATTTTTGGATGGTCATTCATATATCTCGGACGGTCGTTCATAGTATTATGGACGACCGTCCATAAAAAGTTGGGTTGTTTTTTTAAAAAAAAAAAAAAATGGACGCCCGTCCAAATTTGTTGGACGGGCATCCATCTATATGGACGGGCGTCCATATACATGGACGCCAGTCCATCATAGTTTGGACAGTCGTCCATCATATAGCATTGAATATATATTCAAATTATCATCAATTAATATACTCAATCATCACTGTCATCATAGCATGATAGCAAAATATTTTTACTTAAGAAATGCTATCACCGTAACAAATGCAGATATTTCAACCAAACGAATAACAATACGAATGATATTAGATATATAAAATTTTTGTACATATTTCTTATACAATTTCTACAAATTGATGTATCACAAAGTGAATATATGAATTTGTATATAAAATTAATTCAATAAATACTAATTTAAAAAAAATAATGTGATAATAAAATAGTTTTACCACATCAATTTATATACAAAAATTTGTATAATGTGTGGACAGACATCCATATAGAATGGACGTCCGTCCATAAATTATGGATGGGCTTCCCTTAAGTATGGACGGTTGTCCATGAGGAATGGACGATAAATTATGGACGGGCGTCCCTTAAGTATAGACGGATGTCCATGAGGAATGGACGCCCGTCCATTAAGTATGGACGGTCGTCCATGAAGAATGGATGCCCGTCCATTAAATATGGACGGGCGTCCATTCCTCATGGATGGCCGTCCATACTTAGGGGACGCCCGTCCATAATTTATGGATGGGCATCCATTCTATACGGACGTCCGTCCACACATTATGGACGCCCGTCCACAATTTGTGGACCGGCGTCCTAGATTTTTTTAAAATTTTTATATTTTAAAAAAAGGACGGGTGTCCCTTATTTGCGGACGTCCGTCCAATATGTATGGACGACCGTTCATAACCTATGAACGGCCGTCCCTAATTTTTTTAATATTTTTTATTTCATTTACCAATGGACGAGCGTCCTTTAAATAAGGATGTCTATCCGTGGTAAATAGACTCCCTTCCATATAATATGGACATGAGTCTATGTTAATAAACGGCCGTCCATAACTATTCATTAGAAAAAAATTATTAACGTAAAACACGTTGAATGGTCTGAGTCAGCAGCCACATAAACTGGTATAAAATTTTGGTGTAAAAACGCCGGTGTCTATAGCATTGTTGATAATAATATGCCACAGTCCTTCTGGTGTCCACCACGAGTAAATCTCTCTTAATAATTTATTAATCCTAATTAATTTGTAACTTTGGTTCACGTTGCTCAATTACCAAGTTTTATTTTATTTTATCTTTTTTTATTTTAATAAAATAAAAACGAAAAGTATACAAGTTGAGTGCTGTTTGTTTTACTAAAACTGAGGGACGGGAAGTCAAAGAACAAAATGTAGGGAAGTTTCACAGCAGATCACAGAAAAGCAGAAGTCCTCAGTCCTCGCTTTACTCTTCCAGTCTTGATTGGTAAACTTGAGTCTTCAGTCAAAACCATAAAATTAGCTGTAACACAATTGACTGTAAAAGCTACTAAATAATTAATTCAACATTGGGATTTTAATTAATTTAGTTTCACGTGGAGGATGGTTCCTTGGTCCTTCACGTGCAACAGCAAAGTAAGAGTTTACTAATATAATTAGATAGAGAAGACAAGTCTTGAGTCATGCATGGACTTTCGGGTTCAAAACGTGATGCAAAATACGCACTGTGACGCTTCTCACTTTCCTTTACCTTTCCTTTTAATACAACAAGTTGCTTCCACATTCTCGCCATAATTTACTTTTTTCCTTTCATCTTCCATTTACATTAATTTAAGTATATAAAGAAACAAAAAAGAAAATGGCAACCTTTAAAACCCAGCCCGGGGGAAACCGACAAAGTGGTTGGGTCCTTTGTTGACCAGTTGAATCTGTGGGTCAAACCGGTGATGTTAGCATGTAAAAAAGTTTTAAATCTAACAAAAAAAACCCCTAAAAATTTATAAGTCTCTATAAGTTTGAAGTCCTAGAAAAAAACCCAAATGCAAATCGGCGATTGACAACCCAAGCCAAAAACGACTTGTTTTCGACATCGATAACACTCTCCATCACCACGAAAACTGATGGAATTTGAAGTAGACCTGTCTTCTCACCCAATAAGTCTTGTTAAATGGGAGGATTACCCCTTCTTATAACTCACTAGACTTGAGCGTGCCTAGTCGGTGTGGGACTTCAACACTCCCCCTTACGATCAAACTCATATGTTAGGTCATGTCTATTGATGGAGGTAGTTGTTGGATCTAACTCCTCACCCGCTGATCAAGCACTCAGCTCAACTGAATCTGAGCTCTAATGCCATGATAGAATTTAAGGTGGGTCTGACTTATATGATGGAATTTGAGGTGGACTTAACTCCTGAGGTAGGGAGTCAAGCTCACCTCAAATTCTATCAAAAACACCCCCTCAATCTCCTGACTAAAATCCATCTCACCCCATCTCTGTTCACCTCAATAATCGCTGACAACATTCGTTGTTGCCACCGCACGATTTTTGCGATTTTCGGTTGTTTCATTCACCATAAATTGCCTCTATTGCCACCTTTAGATTCACTAGACCTTCCTCTTCAAAACCCCCAACATCTTAGCCACCAATTGCTCGTCGATTGCCATCCTTAATCACCGGCAAGCTGCCCCGCATTTTTGCAATTTTTGGTCGTTTCACCCATCAGAAATCGCCTCCATCACCATCTTTAGACTCACCAGCCCCCATTCTTTAAAGCCCTTGACATCCTAGCTACCAATTGCTCGTCGATAATCATCCTCCTCTCTCAAGTTTTCTATGAACAGTGGAAATTAGTAACCCAATCTAGTGAAAGCCCCAGGTCCCGATTGAACTGGTTCAACCAATCGGGTTGGGCCGAGTTTTAAAACCTTGGAAAATGGTATACAATACAAGTAGAATCTCTTAGTAAAGCTCTTACAATTATATGATTTATTTTAATTTGATAACTAAACAACCAACAGTTTTATGATAAAATCTTTATTTTGATGGGTTATATTTACAAAATCATGCCAAACACATGGTTTTACCTTTTTGTATTGATAGGATCGGATTTCCTTAATCTCTTAATAATTATATAGTTGGAAAGAAAATCAATTAAATTAAATCAAGTTAATCATCCCCATTTGCATGTTTTGCAAAGGCTAAAACTAAAAGTAAAATTAAAGTTGGTATGATTGTTCCGTACACTTATGGCAACAATGTGAACGTGATCTGCCTACCTTCTTCTTTTTTCATCTTTTCCAAGCCTCTCCTTTCTAAATTCTAATGTCAATCTTTTGAACGGGTTTAGTACTTTAGTTTCTATGATGTTTTTGTTATAACATTACAAACATTTTGTGTTTATGTGATGGTTTCTATTATAAGTAACAATATGATTACGATATTATTATTTGAGAAGGGTATTATCATTTAAATGATACTTTTAAATTTAATCTCAAATAAAAATAATACAAATTTTATTTATATCAATATACAATTGGTTTTATTATTTAAAATATATTTTTCTATTAATAAACTAGAACTGCTTTACACTTATTGTTAGTAAACAAATACTTAATCCAACAAATTTTGTAAGAGTTAACATTTCTTTTCCACCAAAATAATGGTTTAATAACACTTTTTCTTCTATTGATTTTTAAAATACAATTTTACTTTTTAAATTTATATTTAATGTCTAAAACATTCAGCAGCGAATGGAAAGCAAATTTAGTCTAAGCTCTGTTTTAAAACCTGGACTGGATCGGCCGGTTCGATCGGAAGCCGACCTTTACTTCGGTCTGAGTTAACACAAAATCGAAAATATTAATTAACCCGTTTTGGACCAGTAATGGACCGATAAAATAGTATAAAACCGTCGATCCGACCGGCCCGGAACTTAAAACGGTTTGTCTAATCCAAAAAAATTCATATTCTAATCCCTAAACCAATTTCAGCACCGTTCCATTATCTTCTATTTTCATCTTCAATGCTTCTTCACGACACTTACATTAAAATCTATTGGCAAAGAAGAAGAAGGAAGGGGAGGGAAGAAGAAAGAGAAGAGGAGACACAAGAAAGAGTAAGAAGAAGATTAGAAGAAAGAAAATAGGAGATAAAGAGAAAGAGAAGAGAAGAGAAAAATTACAGTAGACGAAGAAGAGAGAGGAAGAAGAAAAAGAGAAAGAGAAGAAAGAGCAAGAAGAAAGTGACAGGGACTCATGGGGAGAGAGAAAGAATTGATGGGGAGTGATGGCGTAACGGGGAGAGAAAAAAAAAGTGAAAGATGGAAGTCATAGGGAGAGAGAAAAAATAATTAATAATAAAATTGAGGGTTCGTTTGCTTTATTTTTAACTTAGAGGGGTTTATAAACTTTTAGCATAATCAGTACGGATATGGTAAAAAAAGGGTACGAGAATTTTACGGGAATGATATGATAACGGTGAAAAATATATTTATAAAAATTTGGCCTTAAAATTTGGATACAGAAAAAATATGGTATGGGTATATACGGGTTTAATACGATATATTATCAATAATATGTTTTAAAAAATACGGTGATATTAATCCTAATTTTAGTATTTTTTATGATTATTGAATTACTTATTGTCTATTTTTCTTTATAGATGTATGATTTATATCTTTTTTAATTATAATATTTTAGTTTATTATTACAAATATTATAAAAATGACCAATTATTAAATAAAACAAATAATTTTATTTGTCTTTTAAATTGAAGAAGAAGAAGATAAGACGAAGAGTGGTGTTTGTTGAATAATACTTGAAGAGGAAGAGAGGTAGACGCCAAAACAAGAGAAGAAGAGAGAAAGAGGGCACAAAAAAAGAGAAAAAGAAAGAAGAGGGCGCCAAAAGAAAGAAAGAGAAAGGAAGCGAGCGCAAAAAAGAGAAGAAAAGGTGCCAAAAAGAGACTGATGTCGCGCCCGGTAAAAAGAGACTGAGCATAAAATGACATCGTTTTGATCAAATTTCACCTAAAATGACGTCATTTTGGTTTAGTAAATAACAAAATTTTATTTTTAAAAATACGGTCAAATTAAACGGAAATTATATATGAATTATACGTGAATTATACGACTAAGGCATATAATTCGCGTATAATTCGGCTGTGCTTATAGAATACGAGAATTCGTGTTTTATACGCGAATTATACGGTTGGGTGTATAATTCGCGTATAAAACGTGAATTTACTAACTAGGACTTTTAGGGATGTATTTGTTGGTTTTTAAACTTATAACAATTAATAGAATTGTATAAAGATGGTACTGTAATATATCGGTCAGACCGATCAGTCTAATCGGTTGGACCGATCAACCCGCAAACCAGCCTCTTAACCGGGTCAACGAATGGTTCGACTTTTAAAACAATAAGTCTAAGTTGTTGAGGCTTTTGAAGAGATGAGGTTGTTGAGTCTTTTGGTGGTCGCAATTAGCCAAAATTTGACTTGAGAGGGATGATTGTGCAAACTTTAAGCGTTTAATTATCGGTGAGAAAAGGGTTTGAGGATTTTTAGTGAACGATGATCGTGGAAGAGAATGGTGGTGGTTTGACGTAACAACGATGCCGGAATTGGCCAATGATTACACTAACATCATCATTTGAATAATAAATAAAGTGGTATTTTTAAAATTTATAACAGTATTTTTAAAATTTATAGTGTAAGAAAGTGTGATTAAGTCATTATTTTGGGTGGAAAAAGTTGCGTTTACTCCATTTTATAGTCATAAAAATACGCCTTGAGCCATTTTTCTTTTAATTCTTTAAAAAAAGTGTCTTAAAACAAACAATATCCCCTCAAATAATAATATAATATTAATTCAAATTACAATACCCGAAAAAAATTCCCTATATTAAGGGATACCAGCCCGATAAACTTGATATGATTTGACTAGTAATTGCTTATTAATAACCATAGAATAATGGTGTTCAAACAAGAATTTAGGCATAACCAAGTCGGCAGCCAATTGTTAAATTGGGTGATACAAAATGAACCTCTTACCAAAACGAAATCACCTTCTGATTTCGTGCTTAATCCTTAGTGTTTTGTTTAATTAGCCAAATTAAACAGGATTGTTCACAAAAGTAGAGATTATAGCTTTGGGTACAAGCGTTTGGTTTCAATAAAACAAGGGTAAGTTGCATCTTGGAGCTTCCTAATTAGGAACACGAAGCATCTCAAAGACTGTGTTGTGGAATTAAGGGAGAACGACTTATACATACCAAAAGTTTATCGAAACGACAAGTTAGTACTCAAAAAGTTTTGAAACGATAAATAGGTACCTTCCGTCATGTTCTGTTAGTGATTTTCGTTTGATAATAGTGAAAAGACTAGAATGCCCTTGAAAGTTTATATTTTAGTTTTTTATAAATTTAAAAATTTATAAAAAACCCCCTAGGTTTACTAATTTAACTAAATACCTTCTATATAAAAATTTTGTAAAATAACAAAAACACCCCTACCACCCGCAGTGCCAGATTCCGGCCACCACCGTCGGAATCTAGCCGAAAAATTACGTTACGACACAGACCCGTCGGATCTGTGTCGTAACGCGTCGATCTGGCCTTTTTCGGCCAGATCCGTGGCTGATCTAGTCGGAAAAGACCAAATCTACGGCAAGATCTGGCCGTCGACGTAGCAGATGGAGTTTTACGACCTCGACGGCCAGATCTGGCCTTTTCCGGCCAGATCAGCCACGGATGTAGCCGAAAAAGGCCAGATCGACACGTTACGGCACAGATCCGACGGGTCTGTTTCATAACGCAATTTTCCGGTCAGATTCCAGCAATGGTGGTAGGAATCTGGCACTGCGGGTGGTGAGGGTGTTTTTGTTATTTAACAAACTTTTTATATATGAGGGTGTTTAGTTAAATTAGCAAATCTATAGGGTTTTTTAGAAATTTTTAAATTTATAAAAAACTAAAATATCAAACTTTCAAGGGTATTTTAGTCTTTTTACTATTAATAAATAGAAATCACTAATAAAACATGACGGAAGATATCTATTTATCATTTCAAAATCTTTTAAATATCAACTTATCGTTATGACAAATCTTAAGTACGGACAAGTCAACCGTGGAATTAATATTAGTCCATTAATTTAATTAAATTTACCTGTAGCTTAAGGGAAGAAAATGCAAACAACATGTCACTAATTTGTGTGCTTATACAGTTGTACTTTTGTCGTACGGTCATCTTTATATCAACTTGCACTTAAATTAAATGTATAGTTTTGTGTGAGGAAACAAGTTGTAAAATTCTCCGGCGCTTTGATCCCCTTTTTTAAAACAAAATAATACTGTTCGTATTTATTATTGATCGATTTTGTCAGAAAATATCTTGATTTTACAGAAATTAATTATTATTACATCTTCTTCTGTTTTTTTCCATTTCCGAATTTTCAAAAAAATCATGCTAAAAAAAGTTAAAACTAAACGTTGGGATGGTCTAGTTATTAAGGAGGTTTTTATATTTGTGAGTTCTTAATTTTAAATTTTTGAACCATTTATTATAATAATATTATAAGTTTATAATATTTAAGCTTATAATAATAGTTATATGGTCTTTTAAGCTTATAAAATATTTAATAAATTTTAAAAATTAATTGAAATGAATACAAATGGACTAAACACTCCCCAAAGTTAAAACTAGTTGAGCAATTGTAATATAGAGGGACAGGAAAAGGTAGTATAGTTAATGTTTGATCAATTCAAAACAAAAAGTTGATAAGCATGACGCGGTGGGATTAGTGATCTAAGCTTGATTAGGTAGTAGTGATTGACTTTTTGATAATGGGTCCCACAAACAAAAACCAAAACCACTTTATTTTCTCCGCCAAATTCTGCTTGTGCTAAATTTCGTTCAACGAATACCGTAGACAATAAAAACCTTGAAAGCGATATATATATATTTCTTAAAATTATTTAATATAAAAAATTACTCTAATAAATTCTACTTAAACGAAAGACGTAATTAATAGTTATTTAGAAAAGACTGAAAGCTTTTAATTGAATATTATTTAATAGAATATTTTTAAGACAATGATATTAAGTCTTACATATTTAAAATCATTCAGAGATTTTAATTTAATTTTAGTCAAGAATACTATTTTCTAAATATTTTCCTGGATCAACAAGTCTTTAATTTCAGTCAATAATTTATTTTATAAATTTTTTTTTTTTTTAATCCAGAAGTCGTAATCTGTAAAGCTATTTTTTCCAATAAAAACAAAATTTAATCTTTCTTCTTAAATCCAAACTTTGACTTTGAAAATCAGAAAAAATTGAAAAGACCCCAAAATTTGACGCCCATGCATGCCATTACAATGACTCTTTAAACCCGGCAAGAAATCCTTGCTTAGCCAGTGGGACAAGTCATCCCAACGTCTATGTTGGACTTTAATAATTTATTAATGAGATGCATGAGTCAAGAAGTTGGAAATATTTGATTTTGTAACTATCTCTTGGTAGTCGAGTAATTCAATAAAAAAAATTTAGTTTATTATTTAAAAAATTTTAAATTTGAGTCTCTCATCGGTTACTAATAGAAGTAGTCATTATAACTCTTACCAAGTTAATAATTTCATGATCCTAAAAGATAAGTTAAAACACGTATAAACTGATCTAAACAATCTTATCATCCAAAAAAGAAAAAAAAAATTGATTTTATAAATGACAAATTTGAACTTACCTCAACAACTTTCATTTATTTATTTATTTTTTTGTTATATCATAAAGTTTCGCGTACTTTTAGTGGAGCATTGCTCTGAAATTTCGTGGGGTTTCATTAATACCAATTAGCACACCAAGTGTCGGGTCGTAGTAGTTTTTTTCTTTTTAACAACAACTAGAGTTCGTTATGTACAAGTTATATCAACTAAGAGAAGACATAAAATTTAATTAAAAAAACTGTTGAGAATTAAAAGATGTAAGGTGACCTCACCACAGGAATCAAATAATTTTAATTTTTTTAAGTTTTATGGGAGACGAAAGGGATAATGTAATGTCCGTTGAGTCATTTAATTAAATGGTAAGATTCTTATTATAAAACTATATATTATATGATTCTGACGGTTACTAACAGACTTCCTGTCTTAGTTATAGTGGCTTTTTTGTACTAACAATTAATGGACAATATAATAATTTATTACTCCTATTATTCGTCACATTAACGCCCAAATCCCACTTAATTAAGTTAAGCCCTGAACCATTTGTTTGTCCCGTTAATTAAATTATACCCAAGTTACTTAACAGGTTATTATGTGAACCAAATATAGAGGTTACGTCTAGATGATTGGCTTTTAATTAGAGAATAATATAATAAATTTGACTATTCAGACGCCAAATAAAACTGATTAGATGTACATTAAATTTCAATTTATTATTAATTAAGTTACAATCAACATTTAATGCTGCGTTCAGTTACCGTACTTTTTTTTATTATTATTTCATTTATTAGTGTGTATCACTAGACAGTTTCATCTGACTGTACCATTATTAATTAACACAAATGTTCAAAATACTATTTTCCCACTCACCGTGAAAATCCTACTCATCACCATCATTTAAACATTTCCTCAATATAAAATTTCTCTCACTCATATACTTAATTTTTGGTTAATTATTCAGCATTATAAAGTTAAGATTTTTTATTTTTAACTAATTTTCAATGATAAATATTTAATTAATCATCACTATTCAATTCATCAATCTCCATTCTATAAAAAATCATCTTACCTTGATTCTTGATAATTTATTATCACCAAACGTCAACTTAGAAAGTAAAATATATTTTAGGTATTAACTAAATATAAACGTACGGTGGAAAAGCCATTTACTCTTAAAGATCAATCAATTAAAAGGAATCAATTTACTTTAATTAAATTTAGAGGGAAATAATTTGATTAGCCCACCAATAATAGTATAGAAATATTTTACTTTTTAAATGACATCCCCAAAATAAGTAATTTCTCTTTAAAACCAAAGTTTTTCCAGACAAGAAAAGAAAAAAAAGAAAGCATACACGTGATAGCCCAAAATTATTCTAAAATTTTCTGAGAAATGTTGCAGCTTTCTTCTGCCACATATTATTTTTGCTATGTTACAAGAACTCATTTCTGTATTATACAAGAAACATGCTATAGACAAAAAAGAACTTGGGCATACCTACCAATTTGAATTAATGTAATGTCATTTTCTGTTGAAGCTCAATTAATAAAAAAGCAAATAAAGATAAATAGACAGTAATAAATGGGAGGTGTCCCTTTTTTGTAGCAAGACGACTCAATAATATTATCATACAGTAAGGCTAAAGTGGGAATGTTCTGAAAAATAATACATTATTATTAGTCTTTAAAATATAAAATTAAAAAATATATATTTTATCATGATTTTATTTACGAAAAAACACAATATTTAAGTTGAGGCATGTTACATGCTTATAATATTTTACAAGGTTATGGGACAAGAACACATCACTATATATTTCATAATTCATGTTTTGTAAATTTTTAAGAAATGCAAACATGCGGGTTCGTTATACATTAAGATATATAATGTATCAAATATCACTCCAATCTTAAAAAAACAAAAAGACCCGAGGTGTCACCTAGCCAAGGGGTTGGGTCTTGGGTTGACCAGTCCGACCAGTTAAACCGATGGTCTGACTGGTGATCTAGAAAGTTTGAAATCTTGTAAACAACACCCAAAAATTTAATAAGTCCCAACAATTTTGAAATCTAGCAAAAACACCCTTGTGACAATTAGGGCTTTGATTTTTTTTTGGCTGATTTTGACGGCCAAAATTCAATTCAACACCACCAATGGAACCATTGGCCTCCCCTCTACAAAGCCCTTTCAACCTTGACATTTGATAGCCCCCCATTCGTCGGTTGTGACTCGTGCATACCGTCGAGATTAGGTGCCAAATTCCAACTGATTCTATTGTCCAAAATTCATTTTGACATCACCCATTGAACCATCTGCCTCCACTATAAATGTCCTTTAACCCTGATACTTGGTAGCCTCTCGTTCACTAGTTGTTAGGTTAGGAATTTTGGAGATAGTTGAAATTTGTAACCTAGCTAGGTGAAGCCCCCGAGTCCCGATTCAACAGGTCAGGCTAGGTCCAGTTTTAAAACCTTGCTTCTTATAACTTATACACTAGCTAACTTTTCACAATTTTAGTGAATATTAATGTTAAAAAAAATATTTAAAAATTTTTATATTCTCAAAATTAATATTAAAGCTTAAAAAGGGTAATCAAAGAGTGAAATGATCACATGCAAGAAAAATTACAAAAATTTGGTGCAAACATAGGTCAAAGACCAAACCAATGCAAAATTTGAAAGGTTCACATGGATTCTTTTTATAAACCAAAAATAATTGGAATTTGGTAACCAATAATTAGAAAAACTTAAATCCTTTTTTTATATGATCACGAAATTTATATTGCTATTTTGTTTTTTTTAAGAGCATAACTAATAGTGACAATTCAACATTTCTTTTTTTCCATTGGGTTAGGCAGGGCATTTGTCTCACGTGCCACGCCTGTCACTGTAGCAATTGCCTCACACGCCGGCTACCCATCGTTGTCAAAGCCCAACACTTTTACCCCAGACACAGCCGCGTGGTTACGTACGCGTTATAACTTATACGTGATCATCCAATTATCCAAAGACCCCTTCTCCTCTTCTCTCTCACCCCTGTTGGTCAGCTGACATGGCGGTCACCTAACCCCACATGCCTGCCATATTTCATGCCATGTCTACGTGTTGTGGGCCACCCCTTGTCCCCTTCTTCACCCTACATTACTATTAGTCGTCCATCGGCGTCCTTCCAAGCTCCCTCTTTGTCTTTGACCACCCTGTTGGGTCCCATCTTGCTGACATGTCCTTTGACGTGTCACTTCCTCAGAAGTCTTTCTCTCCTATATAAAGCCACACGGTGCTCTCCAAATTTCACACACCACACTAATCCTCTGATTCCTCTCCTCTGCTAATAACAAACTCTTTGAATATTAATTTCTCTTTTGGCTCTCAAAATTTCTCTCTAAAATGGCTGTTGATTCCACCCTTTCATCTCCACTCAGCCCTCCGGCATGTGAAAAAGACGCAAAAGCTTTACATTTTATCGAAGAAACCACGAGACATGCCGACATGGTTCAAGAGAAGGTTTTGGCCGAAATTTTGAGCCGAAACGCCGAGGTTGAGTACCTCAAACCTTTCAAACTGGGCGGAGCCACTGGTCGAGAGACTTTTAAGTCGAAAATTCCGGTGATTACTTATGAAGATCTTCAGCCTGAAATTCAACGTATCGCTAATGGTGATCGTTCTGCTATTTTGTCAGCGCATCCTATCTCTGAATTCCTCACCAGGTGTGTATCTTTATCAATTTTTTCCTTAATTCAGTCACAAATGCAACAAAAACAGGGAAATTCAAGTTCAATTTTGTTCTAATTTTTTCCTTGTAAAAAAATTGCAGCTCTGGAACTTCTGCCGGTGAAAGAAAGCTCATGCCTACCATTCAAGAAGAGCTGGATCGTCGCCAGTTGCTTTACAGTCTTCTCATGCCAGTAATGAATCTGTAAGTATCAATTAATTAAATAAATAAAAAACCGTGTTAAATTTATTACACATGCTTCAAATTTAATCATCAGCATGTGTTTCGTTATTTAATAAACACGTTTTTGATGTTACAGTTACGTGCCTGGATTGGACAAAGGCAAAGGTCTGTATTTCTTGTTCGTGAAATCCGAAACAAAGACCCCAGGCGGCCTCTTGGCTCGCCCGGTGCTCACCAGCTACTACAAGAGTGAGCACTTCAAGACCAGACCATATGACCCCTACATGGTCTACACGAGCCCCAACGAGACCATTCTCTGCGCCGACTCATTCCAGAGCATGTACTCACAAATGCTCTGCGGCCTGATAGAGCGCCAGCAGGTCCTCCGGCTTGGCGCCGTCTTCGCCTCTGGATTGCTCAGAGCCATCAGATTCCTCCAGCTCCATTGGCAATCACTTGTCAATGATATCGAAACCGGCACTCTGAACCAAAGAATCGTGGACCCTTCTATAAGAGATTGCATAAGTAAAGTTCTCAAGCCTGACCAGAAGCTTGCGGCGTTCATCAGAAATGAATGTTCGAAAGAAAATTGGGAGGGAATTATCACAAGAATTTGGCCGAACACCAAATACTTAGACGTGATTGTCACCGGAGCTATGGCTCAATACATTCCTACACTTGATTATTACAGCGGTGGCTTGCCTTTAGCATGCACGATGTATGCTTCATCGGAATGTTACTTCGGCCTTAACCTTAACCCCATGTGCAAACCATCGGAAGTATCTTACACCATCATGCCAAACATGGCTTATTTCGAGTTTTTGCCTCACGAGCCTGGCTCAGCTGGGTTGACTCGCGACTCACCGCCAAAACTCGTTGACCTTGTCGATGTTGAAGTTGGGAAAGAATACGAGCTAGTTATCACCACTTACGCAGGTTTGTACAGATACCGAGTCGGTGACATCCTCCGAGTCACCGGGTTCCACAACTCAGCCCCGCAGTTCCATTTCGTCAGGAGAAAGAACGTCTTACTCAGCATTGACTCGGACAAAACCGACGAAGCTGAGTTACAAGCCGCCGTCCAGAACGCCTCTCAACGCTTATGTGAATTCAACACCAGCGTGGTGGAATACACCAGCTACGCCGACACGAAAACAATCCCAGGCCACTATGTGATTTACTGGGAGTTACTGGTTAAAGATTCGGCAGATTCTCCCACTAAATAGGTGCTGAACCAGTGTTGTCTAGCAATGGAAGAGTCACTGAACTCAGTGTACCGACAAGGACGAGTTGCAGACAACTCAATCGGACCACTGGAGATACGCGTGGTGAGGAGCGGAACGTTTGAGGAGTTAATGGATTACGCAATATCGAGAGGCGCCTCGATCAATCAGTACAAAGTGCCAAGGTGTGTTAACTTTACGCCCATCGTTGAGTTACTGGATTCAAGGGTAGTATCGGCGCATTTTAGCCCAGCTTTGCCGCATTGGACCCCGGAAAGAAGACGGTGATCTGATAATTATTCTGGGCACCGACCAGAGGAAGTCAATGCATGGGATAGATCATAGAAGTAGAGAATCTCTTTGTATTTTTTTTTTTTTAAATTTGAAAATTTAATTTTCTTATGTGATTAGTTTCTTTTCCTTTACGTTGATAAGGATATTTGAGGTTAAGGGTATTGTATTAGTGGAAAAGATGTGATGCTTTTGGACGTTTGTCCCAATGAATTGTTGCTTTCATGTAATGTAAGATATTGGAATCATGTGGCAAAACCAAAAAGAAGGTTTCTTTTGGGACATTCATATCTTTTCATCTTTCATTTGATTTGATTTGTTTATGCTTTTTATCACTTCAACTCTTACAAAAGACAAACAAATTATTATAATTAATTATATTCGAACAAATATCCAATAATATCTAAATAGTGGAACCATCTCACTCAAAATATCAAGTAGGTATAATTGTACTAATTTGAGATAAAAGAAAGAGAGTACGAGTAATAGATTTAAAGGTATCATAATTATCACACCATTATTCTATTATTTACATTAATTAAGATATTACTTTAAATAAAAAGAATTAAGGTACAAATTAGGAAAAAAAAAAACTCAAAAAAATTTCTGAATGTCATTAATTCAATTACATTGATTTGTTCAATCGGAATTTGAAATAATATCCTTGTATTTTCACCCATATACAAAAGAAAAATACACCATGCCTGGTGTGTGTGATACATGCAATAAAAAGTTCAAACTCTGCCATCAAATTGATTTTTTTTTAAAATATAAATATTAATTAATTAAAATATAAATAAAACATATTTTATATTTAATTCTCATTTCCAATGGGTTGGTTTGGTCAAGAAGAACTGTTCTCGTCATTGACTTCCTGGGTTTAAACCACCTTAGGATTATCTACAATATTTGTGGTTTATTTATAATATTGTGTTTATGTGGCTTACTTATAATATTATGTTTATATGGTGTTTAATGAACCTAAAAATTAGTTGAGATATATGTAAACTGATCTGAATATTTCAATTATATATACATACGAACTAAACTTGACTTGCCCGTTGGGTCAACTTAGTGCAGCAGCACAAGATTAAGCATTCATTTAGTCCAGACCAAGTCCAGCTATCCCACTCAAAAAAAGCCTAATTTTTTTTTTTTTTCTTTTTTGAAGTGACGGTCCGATGTTGTGCAATGCAATACTCCAAAATAAATAAAAATTAAAAACACACTTATAATTCTTTGTTTAGAAGAGTTATATATATATTATATATGTTAGGGACAAGTTGGGTTGAAAGTTGAAAGTGTTATCCAAGAATCAAGATATTCATAATGATGAGGCGACAACTGGGATGGAGTTGGATGAATGAGTGGCTGTGTCCTTTGAATATGAAAAAAAATAGAGCAACATGGTAGAGCGCAGCATCATTTAATTTGGCAGTTGAAGGGCATTAAAGTTATTGTCTGTTCTGTGAGCAATCGTGGAGTAACTTGACATTAAGGTTGAAGGCGGCTGCTCTATATCTTAAAACCAACACTTGGACATAAAACAGTTGCTTCATAATTCATTTTGCTGTGCTTTTGGAATGAAGTATCCCCATTGTCTTTGTCCCCCAGATACCGTGTTAATTAATTAGGTGAGCCATTTAACCATTTTTCTTCACCCATTCTGCATATTATTATTATCACTCTAAGATTCATTTTATAGAATTTGATTATTATCCTCTCTACCTTTTTCCTTGGCGGTTGGACTCGACAATTTTCACTCAGTTGGATTGGAATTTGACAATTATTCTCCTACACCCGTCTTGTTTGTGTACTGTATCAAAGAGAGACGGAGGATATAGCTATTGATTTGTAAAATTATTATACTAATATATCCAAAAACAGCTTTTGAGGAACTGTATATAAAATAATGCACTTTCAAAGCAAAGCTTTAACAAACACCAACCTTTATGGTCCTTTGGTTGGCTACAGAAAAAGCTTCTGGTATTAGCAACTGTTGCATCAAACTTTTGTCCAGAACCAAGCTGTTTCACTTTCCCGGGAGCTGTTTTGGTGATACATTGAATCGAATCCATAGGAGACAAAATCAAAAATATTTCCAAGACCAACTCATTGTTTGTTCTGAATTATTGATACAAGATGGATTTATTGATATGACTTGTTGGTCTCATTGTTCGTTTACTCTTCCTACTTTTCGCCTTTAATTTAATCTTCCATCTCCTCAACTTTCTCGTTTGCTAATTAGCACCGGCCAGCCAATTTTGAAATCAACTTCTAATTGAATCCAACATTGGCCTCGGATGTTATGTCACTTTCTTGGTCTTGTTGTTTGCCATTTACAATGTTACAGCAGCTTGATATATATATATATATATATGATAATACTTTCTTTATAAAAACATGTTTTATATAATGCGTTAGTTTTCAAAGAAATTTTGGATTAAAATATTGACCTTGACTATATAAAGAAACAAACCCTCGTGAAAACTATGGATGGGGTTTTGGTGCCACTGCCACTGCCTCCATTATGTCATCAAGATGTCTCCAATTCCTTATAAATAAAGTAGGCATAAAGTGTTTGGATATCGAGTTTCGCTTTGAACTCAGTTTGAATATTATGATGCATAAAGAAAGCAAGATAAACCACTTTTCAAAAGGGATTGGTAACTTATAGATTATTTTACTTTTTATAATTCTTTGACTGGCTTCCTTAATTATTTAACCACTTGGCTTTTAGCCTAATGGAAAGACCATAGGTTACCTATAGATTTCTATCAAATGATCACCTAACACTTTTGTGATTTATCTGATCCATTAACTTGTAAGGTGTTTAATAGACTTTAGCGATTAATTGAGGTACACACAAACTGATCCGGACACCCTATCCCAAAAAAAAAAAAAAAAAAAAATTTAGATTATTTTGATTTTGATAAATGAAGTGGTAAACTATTTGATCATTGAAAAGGTCCAATCATTTTATTGTCATGATACTAGGAGGGTGTATGTGAAAAAAAAGAAAAGAAAGAATAAGGCTATTTGCATACCCATTTTTCACCATTAGAATGTCATAAACTAAATTTTCAGTTCATATATATTTTTTCATAATTTAAATGCAAAAAAATCAAAAGATTAATACGTGATTGAATAGACAATATAATTACAACTGAAAATGTCGTTGAAGTTGATGAAAAGAAACGTTGATTTTAATACTGTGTACTTAACAAGATGAGTTTGAGAGTACCAATATGTTGGGTGCCAATAAAATTTTTGAGTGATTTGAAGGAGTACTACTATGTAGGGAGAACAACATTTTCCCACCCAAGGTTTGGCTTAAAGACACTTTTTAACCCGAAAAAGTTTCAAAAAGACACTTTCCACCCACCATTAGGATCCGTTAGTAAAATCTGTTAATCGACATGGTATAATTATTGTAAAAACGAAAATTCTTTTTATTATTTGAATCTAAATCCAAATCCATACCAAATTGAAAAAAAAAATATAAAAAATTTGAAAAAATTAAAAAATCTGAAAAAAATAGTTGGTCGGAAACGATTCCAACCGATTTGTATCTGATCGGGTGCAGATCAGTTGGAATCGCACCCACCCTTCTCCCCACAATCTTCTCACACAGCATCATCACCCTTGTCTAAACCAACAGAAAAACACCAACAAAATCACACCATTAATTCACCCCCACTAAACGTTGTGTTCTTCACCAGTCCCTATAGCCCCACCCCACCAGCCTCCATATTTTTTGGCAACAGCCAGACCCTTGAAAAATTTCCGTTGACCTCAACTTGGTACCCAGTTTGGCTCCAGGCTCACCAATTGGCCGGAACTTTTCCCTATCAACCCGTATGTTAATTAAAAGAACGAAAATAATAACTATTTGATGAAAAAAACCTTGGGTATAGAATGTGAAAAACTCTGTAAGATTCATATAAAAAAAATTGTAAGATTTCCAAAATCATAAAATCCAGTATTACCACAGATCTCAAAAAATATTATATATATATTATAATATTTGTGAAAAATGGCCTCACAGTGTATCATCTGCAACAATGCGCAATAGCCTTCAAAGATCGCTCCTGGGCCCGGGCTTCAGACTCAACTGAGCTTCAAAGTGTAAGTGACAAGAGGATTAATGGGCCTCTCATTATTTTACCTATTGGGCCAACAATATATCAAAAGGGCTTTAGGGCTTTTTGATCAATCATAACTTCCTTTCCCTTTTTACCCCCACAATATATTCTAAATGCACTCCATCCTAAATTTCTGTGAGCATAAAAATGGGATAGATGTTTATCATTAGTTACAAAAATAAAAATTATATTCAATCCATTCAATAATTTAATTCGAACTTAAATTGATGATAATATTATAATTAACTAATGAGTAAACGACATATTCCTACCTGAGGTTTAGCGAAATCCCAAGTTGATACTTTTGGTTACATTTATTCCAAATTTTCACCCTTAAACTAACACTGTTAATGACTATTGAAGGTGGTCGAAAACGGTGAATGAGGTCGGCAAGTGAAGTTATGGGTTTTATAGAGGAGGTTCTGGGGAGTCTAACGATTGTCTCATTAGTGATTTTGGACTTCGAAATTAATTGAAACAAGCCAAAAACCGTTAGCTTGGACGTGCTAATGTGAGCTGCTTTTTGCTAACACGATCCCTTCTTGACCAAAGAAAGCGTCAATGCACTTTAGCGTGCTAACGTGCTTCGCGCTACAGTAAAAAGTTAAGAATCTGTTAAAATAAAAGAAATGACGTTACTCTTAGGGTGAAAATCTAGAATAAATATAACCAAGAATATCAATTTGAGATTTCGCTAAGCCTTAGGTGGGAATATGTCATTTGCTCTTTACTAATTAATAAATAAAGGGACTATATGAACCACTAGGCAAACAATATAAATGCTATTAGTGAGTTGGGTTCTCAGGTAACAGAAGTGTTACATAAAGGCAAAAAGAAAAAAAAAAAAAATTCAAGCATACTCTTGATTATTTTACACGACTGACATAACGTGGCATTATTCTTTGTTTAACGAGCTGGATTCAACATTTACCAAATACATATAATATAAAAATGATTCTTTTTGAATACGTGTTATAATAGCACATGTTGAAACATATTAACTATAAATAATTCATAAATACGATTCTTTTTTTTTAAATATTTATTTTATTTAAAAAAAAAATTCTAATCATCTTAGCATGTGACACCCATGATGTAGGTTAAGGTCATCTATACGTATTACAAAGTCAATACCATCATTTCACCTAAAAGAATCCAATTCTTACCTTAAGAGCTTACTTCAACCCAACTTTAAATACAGTATTAACGTGTTTACTGACAATATATATTTACAAATAATTTCTCATTTAAATCCGGATCAATTATATTAATATATATGTAATCTCAATCATGTACAAATAGTATCGTTATATTTTTCTTATCTCTAGCCTTAATTTAAGGCTATTATACATCAATAGTATCATGTTTCACAAGTTTTATATGAAAATTTACATTTCAGATGATATAATTATTTTAAATAAAATGAGCTGTGATTAACAAAACAAGAAAAAAAAATATTTACATCATTTTGGTCCCTGAGGTGTGGCATGTCCAGTACTAGAGTTTGATGGTTACATTCAGGTCCTTGTCAAACTGTCAGTGTCAATTTTTTGAATTTTTTAAAAATCTAAAATATCCTTAATCGGTTAATTTTTTGGATTCTTATAATTAATGAAATTGTTCTAACTATAATTATATTAATTTTTAGGGGTATTTTAGACTTTTATGAAAAAAAAAATTTGGTAGCAGCCGTTTATTTCTTTTATAATTATATTAATTTTTAATTTCATTTACATAATAAAAAAGATTAGGGGTGTTTTAGACTTTTATGAAAAAAAAAAAAAATTGTTACCTTACATACAAGGACCTAAGTGTTACTATCAGATTCTACTGGACGATTTTGTTATTTAGGATATACCTGAGGGACGACAATTGTTTAAACTCCAATAAAAAACGATAATCTAGAATTAGGAGAGTAAAATAAAAAGATAAGGAAAAAGAGGAGCCACGTCAATTGACAGGTGAGTTTTGACAATTGGACTAGTCTGATCCATTTCAATCTTGTATTTTCTCTATAGGGAGAGCCAATGAATAGGAACTTGGCCGATATTGAACCGATTCAATCGTGACCCGCCGCCTTTAACGAGTCAAGTTACAAAATTTTCAATTCATTCAAAATCCTAGACATTAGGACATCAATCCTTGAATAATTGAAGGCTGAAATGTTAGGGTTTTTGAAGAGGAATGGTCAGTGAGTGGTGGCAACGACGTCGATTTTCAGTGACTGAATTGACCTGAAATCACAAGACAATGTCACAAAAAATCGCAAAACAAAGCCCACTGTTGTTGGCGGTTAGGGAGGTGAATGGGGGAGTGAGATGGGTTTTGGTCAGGAGACTGAGGCAAGTATTTTCATGGTGATGGGCAGTGTTTTCGTCATCAGAAACATGCCCTATTTTCCGATGCCGACGGTGGTGTTTGGGGTGTTTTTGTAAGATTTCAAACCTATGAGGACTTCATGAATTTTTAGGGGTGATTTTGTTAGATTTCGAATCTTTAGACACTGATTTAACTCGCCAGTCAAATTGGTTAAACCACTCAACTCGCCAATCAAATCGGTTAAACTGCTTGACTCGTGACTTGGTGGCCTGGTCGGGTCACTACACGGGCCGAGTTTCTAATCATTGGGGAGAACGATATTTTCCCACCCAAGGTTTGGCGAAACTAACACCTTCGCACCCACTGTTATGTTCCGTTAGGAAAATTCGTTACTGTTTGACTGTAAAGACGAGAATAGCCTTTATTATTTTGACTGAATAATTTTTTTATTTATTTAGATCATGTCAATCGAGTCAATTACCAATATATCCACTCTTTAAATATGAAATTACTTATATACCTTGAATGTAAATTAACAATGTGTCCCTCCTGTTTTTTAGTAATAATAATGTCCAGTTGTTTTTTATCAAACCCTATTAGCACTTCCTTTGCAGTACCTCGGTCACTTTCAATATTAGTTTTTGGATCTGAATAATCTGTTGTCTCCAGTTTCATAGTTTTTAGCTGAATTCATGAATTTGACCTCCCTACGTCTCAGTTGTTGTGGGTTACGTGGAACATTTCCACAAAAAAAACCAACACTAGAGAATCTTGATTTATCAAAAAACGAATTACTTGTAGGTTCTTTGCCACACTTCCCTCATAATCAGTCACTTAGGAACTTGATGCTCAGTCCCTCGTAATCTTGATTCATATTTGTTGACATAACCCTTGATTAAGATCATTGTTTTCTTAAGCCAATGACTTGATATAAAAACCATTATTTTGTTATTGTACTTGAGCTTTGTTTGATCATATGAGTCAACATTAGGGAACTGCCACATTTTCATAAACAGAAATGATTCCAAATACGGACAGTGTGATAATGGTGGTGGTACTGCTACACATGTCATGCCACTGTCAGCTGTCTTTTAACAAACTTTGGCAACATTTTATTTAATCTGTTTTGTTGTCAACTTCACGAAATTCCTAATTCGTAACATAACTGAATCTGATGACTACTACAAGTTGAACTCTTCATTTAATTCACGGGTTTCATAGCTCTAACTCAGGTCAGGCTCTTTCCATTGAACAACTTATATAATATGATCATTCTAAAACCAGTAACAAGTGATTGAGTCTTCAAAAGATAGAAAATAAAGCAAAATGTGGGATAGGTTCAAGGGTTCAGAGAAGAGGGAGCACTCTTTAGTAAGTGAAAGTGAACCAACTTGCGTTTGTTTTTGGAACTTACCCTTATCCTTTTCTCATGTACCAGCTCCCCCAACACCACACATACCAGTAGAATTAATGACAGATTATGATTAAAGATAAAGGGCATTTTAGGGTAGTATGAGTAAAGAATATCAAATCCATATCCACACGAAGAAGCAAAAGAGAAACTGAAATAACAATAATGATAATGATAAACACATCAATAGAGGCATTGAAAGAGTGCAGCGTGGTGTTCTAAAGAAGGGACTTGGTGGGTTGGAAGACGAGAACCAAAAATGGGTGGGGAAGGAACCTCGATGTTAATGGATGAGTAATTCAAGTTTTGACGTGCTCACTCACGCTTGAGGGAATTTTGGTGGCCACCCAAAGCTTGAGAGTTGTAGAACTTTCTAAGACAGTAGAGGCATTGAAAGAGGTAGGTGGGGGAGGTTGGCGGAGGGAGAGGTGGCGGCGGTTGTTGGTGTTGGTGAAAGTGATAAGCTTGTCGTTTGGTGGCATAGAAAGTAATACAATCGTAATGAAGTTACATATTTTCATTAATCAAGAGAGCTGTACATATAGAGTTAAGGAAAACTAATTCACATCTAGATACAAGGAAGGATCCTAGTCTTAAGGAAGACTTAACCAATTGCTGAATACAAGGAAGTTTGAATTTAAAATAGATTCTAATAACTGAATTAATCTATATTATGATATGCCCCCTGAAGAGAGGCCAATCTTGTCTTGTAAATTCTAAAATTGGGAACGAGGCAAAGGTTTGGTAAGAAGATCAGCAAGCTGGTCTGTAGAGGAAACATGAGTCATGCGAAAAGCGCCAGATTGAACTTGATCATGAAGAAAGTGATAATCAATTGCCACATGCTTCATTTGAGAATGGAAGACGGGATTGGAACTTAACTGTGTTGCACCTACCTTATCGCAGTAGATGACTGGGAGGCTGATTAGATTGATGCAAAGTTAAGAGAGCAAATAGCAAACCCATCATAGTTCAGCAGCAGTAGCATCAATTGAGCGATATTCAGCCTCAGTTGAAGAACGAGCCACAATTTTCTGCTTCTTAGAGCTCTAGGAAATAAGATTGCAGCCAAGGTAAACAAGGTAAACACCAGTTGAAGAGTAGTCATCTTTGTTATATGCCTAGTCAGCATTGAAAAGGGCATGAATCGAGTCTGAGAAAGCATGAAGGGATAGCGGTGAGTTGCGGTGAAGAAGAAAGCCATCATTCAGGGTACCACTGAGGTAGCGCAAAATTCTTTTAACAAGATTCCAATGTTCATCTGTTGGTTGATGCATAAACTAATATATTTTGTTAACAACAAAGGAAATTTCTGGACGAGTGAGAAACAAGTATTGAAGGCTACCTACTACGATTCTATTTTCAGTTGGATCAGAGAGAGGTGATCCCAATGATAATTTGAGAGGATGAGTTGGTTGGTAAAGGAGTAAGTACAAGTTTAGCCTTTTGCATATGTGTTCGAGTAAGTAGATCCTTTATATATCTCCGTTGGGAAAGCAGGACACCATGCTGATGAGGAACAACTTCAACACCAAGGAAATATGAGAAAGTGCCCAAATCCTTGAGAGAAAAACACTGAGCTAGACAAGTAACAAACTGGGATACAAGGTTGTCATTGTTTCTAGTTTCATCAACATAGACCAAAAGGTAGAGTAGTTTGGTGCCAATTTTGAGAACAAACAAGGAAGTGTTAGAATGGAAGTTTTTAAACCTAGAATCAACAAGGAATTGGCGCAACTCATGATAACATGCCCTAGTAGCTTGTTTGAGGTCGTAAATAGCTTTGTGAAGTTTACACACATAAGTGGGGTTATCAGAGTTAATGAAGCCAGGGGGCTGAGCCATGTACACCGTTTTTGATAAATTGCCTTGAAGGAAGGCGTTGTTGACACCTAATTGGCGAAGGGACCAACCATTGCTGACACCAAGACTAAGCACCAGTCGGATAATAGTTGGCTTGATGACTGGAATGAATGTTTCAAGATAGTCCACACCTGGTCTTTGATGAAAGCCTTTGGCCACAAGACGAGCTTTAAACCTGTCAATAAAACCATCAGAATTCCTTTTGATACGAAATATCCACTTACAGCCTACAAGGTTGGTGATACTAGTAGGAGAGACAAGTTCCCATGTTCCATTGCGAACAAGAGCATCATACTCCTCTGACATAGCTTTTCGCCAATTTGGTTCTTTTAGAGCCTGGGTAATGGATGATGGTTCTAGGCTAGGTGAAGAGGCTAAGTGAGTGTGAAGGTTTAGTTTTTGAATTGGTTTGGTGATATGGTTTTTGGCTCGAGTAGTCATGGGATGACGAGGGGGTGGTGTAGTGGCTGGGTGTGAGTCAGAGGAGCATTGTGGTGGAGAGTCTGCTTGAGGGGATGATGATGACAATGTTGAAGAGGGATTAGCAGTAGGAGGCAAGTCTAGAGCATGTACTTCTGGAGTGTAAGAATGCAGTTGTTCTTGAAGGGGTATGGAGACTGTAAGAACTGGTGGAAACCATGTTGCTGCGGTAGTGGAGTTGAGACGGGGTAGCTGATTTTTTAGAGTGGTGTAAGGAAATATGGATTCTACAAATTGAACATGGCGAGAGACATAGGTTTTAGAAGCTGATGGTTCAAAACAAAGATAGGCACTCTGAGATAATGAGTAACCAAGAAAGACACAGGGTTTAGATTTGGGTTCTAGTTTGTGGGATTAATAAAGATGAAGCCATGGATAACATAAGCACCCGAAAATTTTAAGTTTAGAATAGTTTGGTGTGGTTTTGAAAATTAATTCAAAAGGACTAGAGAGGTTGAGAGTTGTAAGAATCAGCATGCATGAAGAGTGGTGGAGATGGAGAATGAAAGCATGGATTCTAAAACTGGTTTTCAAACAAAGCTTGGAAAAGAGATTATACCTACTCCTTTGCTTTGGATTGATGAAGATTAGCTTCAAAAGGATGAAACCTCCACACTTTAACACCACCTTGAGAGATTAGAGAGTGGCCTTGGGTTTGAGAGAGAGTTTTTGGTTTGTGTTTTTGTGAACAAGTCAAGAATGAACAAAAATGCAACCTTTTGCACTTATATATACTTGGGCAATATTGCAATTATTTATTTTTCACTTCCAAGCCCAATAAAATCTTATTTTATAAAGGGACCCCACGAATTTAATATGCTACCCTTTGAATAATCAATATTATTCAAGGGCCCATGTAAACTAAACTAGTTTACATTAACAACCCAAAAATTTACCCCTTTTTACCCTTTAACTATTAAAAGGTTATTTTTGTTCATCTTATTAATCTTAACACTTTAAGATATAATAATTAAATATAATTAATTATTGCTTGACCATTTTAACCCTTAAAATGTCACAAATGATTTCTATGTAACTATTACTATAGAAATCCCGTTATTACCCTCGGAAGGTGCTAGCCCTCTTCGGATAATCATTTCTCTCTCTCATCCTTCTCTAACTTCCCAAGGCTATTGGTGTGACCATGTAGGTCCACCGTGGATTAGCCGTGAGCCGGTTCTGGATGAATCCGGAAACCTGTCCGGAGGCCCAACGACTATGGTAAACATCTAGCAATGTGCCATAGTCCCTAAACCACGATGAAGAAATACTTCATCGAACCCATTTCAGATCATACGTACCATGCAGGTAAAGTCCCTCCATTGAGATATCCTAATCGAGTATGGATTCATGGAACGTCAAAATCCTAAACTCGATCTTCTACCGAATTGTCGATCAATATGTCCGGAACTTGTCATCACAAACTTACTTTTGTATGACTAATAATAGACTCTGGCCAGAGATTCAGTTTTCCGACATTTATCGATGTTCGTCTAGGAACTCGAATCCGGATGGAGTCAGCGGTACTCCCGATCCTATATTTCCGAGTCAATGGATCCCCTCTTGACCATCGTTCGTTTCCGCATATGAACAACGCATAACCAAATAGGCTTTATTATACGAAACATGATTAGTCTTGTACTTATACACCGTATGAACCATACGCATCCATATCGGATCCGACTACAATGTCTCAGGTCAAAGGACTACATCGTGCACTGATATAACCAAACGATAAATCATTGACTACATGCTTTTCCAAGTGATTTGTCGTTATTCGATCACGTTCGAAAAACAGTTCACCAACCATTAATCCATACCAATGCCCCAGTGACATGACTATCATCGTCATCCGTACTTATATCAACTCATGATATCTTTCGGAAGCATCCGGTATGCCTACTGTGCAATATAGTTGCCCAAAGTATATTGCTTCCGTAGGGAACCCTTTTCGATAATTCATTTACCGATTAAATGAATCATCTGGACAATTCATATACACACTTTATTTTAAATGCATGACTGAATAAAGGAAGCAATTTACATATATGAGTTGAAGAACTTTTTCTTCTATTATTTATGATATATATATATATATACAAGACAAAATGCTCTGAAACCGACAACACGAATGGTTTCTAGGGCATACACTAATATACACTAACAAGAGTAGGGGTAGGCATTCTATTAATTAAATAGACAACAGTAATGAATGCATGAGACCAAAAGGTTAAAGGAAGTGAGGCATGGTAGAGTAGGGTGAGTCTAGTTTCGATAATGTGACGATGTCTACATTCAGAGTAGCCATTGTGTTCAGGTGTATGAGGCGGAGTGATTGATACCAGCTTTAGAAAGGAAATCTTTGAGGCCCAGATATTCTCCTCCATTGTCGGAGTAGAGAGTGATGATTTTGTGGTGTAAATAATTTTCAACAATAGTTTTATAGCGCTGAAATACTTCTTGAACATCAGATTTTCTTTTAAGGGGATAAAACCATATGTATTTGGTAAAGTGATCGACAAAGATGACATAGTATTTGAAGCCATTGGAAGGCATAACAGGAGAAGTCCAGACATCAGAAAAAATAATTTGAAGAGGATGTGTAGACACAAGTGATGAAACAGAAAATGGTAACTTATGACTTTTATTGCAGAGGCATGCATTACATGAGAAATCTTTTGTCCTAGATGAAGATGATTCTAAATGATATCTAGATAGAATATGCTTTAAAATGGGAGAAGCTGGATGTCCTAAATGATGATGCCAGTTGGTAGATGTTGTTTTGGTAGCAGAGAAGGCTAGAATCGGGGTAGACATAGGTGTGGTAGTCGGCCATTCATACGAATCATCCTTAGTACTGCCCTGGAATAGAATTGCCCTTGAGCGAAGATCCTTCACAGAAAATGAAGAGGGTAAGAATTCAACGGATGCATTATTAATGATGCAAAACTGAGAAATGGAAATCAGATTTTTTTTCATAGTTGGTACACAGAGTACATCAGACAATTTGAAAGTTTAGTTGGGAGAAGAAAGATGTGTAGAACCGGTGTGTGTGATAGAGAGACCTGTACCATCTCAAATCAGAACATCATCTGATCCATTGTAAGGCGAGTGAAGAGACAGATTGTTTAAATTTGTTGTGACGTGATGAGATACGCCACTGTCAAGTAACCATGTCGGGTTGGTGGCTATGGTGTTGGTTGCAAAGTGAACTCTAGGCTACCAAGGAGCTCTGGGATTGTTGGATGATGTACGTGCAATAGTAAAAGACCGAATCGGTATCACCTAAAAGGAGGGACATCTTTTGGCTCTGTGTCCTTGAATGCCACAGATTTGGAAAAAGCCTTGATAGGGTCGGGATGGAGGGCGGTTGTTGCGATATTGGGAGCGTGTGTCTGAGAACAAGGGAGGACGACCAGTTGTGTCAGCTAAAGGACGCCAATTTGGGTGACCAGCAGGTGAGGAATGAGAGGGACGCTAATTGTTGTTTGTTTTGGGTGGATGCCATGTTTGATTGGTCTTTTGTGTGGGATTGGCTGTAATGGGCAGAGGTGTTGCTGAACTGTTGGTTGCTGATATAGAGGCTTCAAAGGAGAGAAGCTTTTCGTGAAGCTCATCAAAGGAAATGGATGTGTCACGAGCTTGGACTGCACGAACAAGTTCTTTGTAGTCGTCTCCTAGCCATCCAGTATCTTGTCTGTGAGATCTTCGGGATCTAGTGGGGCACCTAGTATAGCCAGTTCATCAGCACGAGCTTTAACAGATTGTAGATACTCAGTTATGGTTAGAGTGCCCTTGGTTGGGCTTTTAAGTTGGTTTTTGACCTGTTTAATGCGACCACGAGAGGGTTTGGCATACGTGTTGGCAAGTATGGTCCATGCTTCCTTAGCAGTCCCTGCACGAGCAATAAAGGGAATGATGGTAGGGGAGAAAGAGCCAATCAAGGCATTGAGCAGTAGCTGATCTTGGCGAATCCAGAGTTTATGAAAAGGATTCACTACTGTGATGTTGTTGGTAGTAATTGTGTTTGGAGGACAGGGTGTAGATCCACTGATATACCCAATGAGGTCATATCCAATGAATAGAGTTTCAAATTGTAGTTTCCAGGGGATGTGAGTTTGAGAGGTGCTTGAGCTGAGATATTTATTGTGATGAGAGGAACCTCTTGGTTTTGAGGGCTAGCGAGAGAGGTAGTATCTGCGTGGTTGGTTTGGGTGGTCATGTTGTGGTTGGATGATAAGGAGGAAAATGGAAGGTAAGAAAAAAAAATTAATGGAGGAGAATATTGAGATGCTCTGATACCATATAGAAAGTAATACAATCGTAATGAAGCTACATATTTTCATTAATCAAGATAGCTGTACATATATAGTTAAGGAAAACTAATTCACATCTAGATACAAGGAAGGTTCCTAGTCTTAAGGAAGACTTAACCAATTGCTGAATACAAGGAAGTTTGAATTTAAAATAGATTATAAGAACTGAATTAATCTATATTCTGGTAGGTGGGTCTTGGATTGTTAGAGGTGAGGAAGTTGTAAATGTTAGGGTCTGCCATTTTGAATGACATATTTTCTGGGAATAACAGAATCGCACTGTGGTGTGGGTTTCCTTTTAAAACAAAATCCTTTGTGCTCTCTATGTGGTCCCATTTTTTTTTTTTTTCCTGAAATTTTAAACTTTAAAATTAGTCGTAATTACTCTTTAGCTAGTCTTATGCTTTATTATTTCGCTTAAAAATTAAAGTTCAAACTTATATTTATGCATATGAGCCATAATCATGGAGTTTTATATATAAAAATGATATTTTTTTAAGAAAAAACTTTATTTCAAGTATGGTAATTAATCTTAATCTCCTTTAAAAAAACTCATCTTATGAAGTTTCAAGGCCCCAAACATTCTAGAATTATAAAAAACTCATGTTTATGGTTTCAAGAAATATTTCCGGCCTTCATTTGGAGTTGTAAATTGACAAAGAAACGTTTAAGTAAACAAGGGTAAGTTTGTAATTTGGTTTGTCCTGATACTTTGAAAAAAGAAAAAACAACAATCAAGATTTGGTGTCACCACATAAGAATTTTACCAGCTACCTAATGCCTCTGAGATTCGAAGAAAATGCTTACTTTATCTACTCGATAAAAAGTAGCAACCATTCTATATAATCTAGATAAACTAACATAATGTCAATTGGAGAATTGAAAAATAAAATTAGACTAATATAAATAATGTGAAGATAATGATATAGTTTTTATGAGTTTGTAATAGAGAATTTGTACCAAAAAGTTTATAACATTTCTCTTGTTCCATAATGTTTCTAATTAGCCTTATTTAGACTATCTCCAACCACAAACACTAAATTGGTGTAAGTTTCACACTAAATTGGTGTAATTTTTGGTGTATTTCACTATTGCATATCCAATCCATTGCACTAAATATTACACCAAAAAGAATATTCCTTAAAATATTTTCTTTCTTTTTCTTTCTATGTAATAATCAATAATTAATCAATTTCACTCATTAATTTTGTATATATTAATTAAATATTGAGAATAATATTTATATTAAAGAATAATTACTTTGAAAATTATACTAATTTAATAAAATTAAGCATTTATTTAATCAAATAAATATTACATTCAATATAGAAAAACATTGCATTGAAAAAAAAATTGCTTTTAATTTTTCATAATTTTTTGAATGATATAATTATTATGAATTTATTATTATAAATAATAATCAAATTAACATAAATATAAATAACAAAAATAAAAAAAAAATATTTTTTATAGTGTTTGAACAATGCCACACCAATTTGATATAAGTGGATAATATCACGCTAAATTTGGAGTGATACTATTTACTAACACCACTTTGATGTATAATTTGATGTTGAATTGAAACATATTTTTCACATCATTGTGTTGTTTTGGCGCTAAGTCTTTTAGCAAGTCAGTGCTGCAAACCACAATACCTTTATTGGAACTCATGCCTGGTGACATAACTCTTACCCTTTCTTCTATGCTGAGCTCAATGACTGGTTTGCTTTTCTATTATCCTGGCGAGCGTCTCCAGTTATATAGTTGATATTTATACTTATTTTTACTCAAAGCTAAAATGAGATATTATTAACATGTACTTGAACATATATAAATTTTTAATTGTTAGGAAAAAAAAAAAATTTAGATACAAAAATGCTTATAATTTAGATCAAGCATAATACTAAATATATAACATTTTTATACAATATTTCTCGTATAATATGATGGGGTAAAAGATGATTGACTGATTTTAAATTAAAAATAAACTTTCATCAAATATTTTTTACCACATCATGTTATGTGTGTAGTATTACACTTAGATAAAAGCCTTTTAAAAATCTTTATACAATAGTTAATACCGTTGTAAAATCTAATTGTTTACTACTAACATTGTTTCGATTTCATTCTGATTAAATTTGCTATCAAAAAAAAAAAATTGTGGTGAATTCCTTTTTGAAAAAAATGGTGTCTTACTATATAAAGAGCTATGGGCTACATTATTGCCCATATAATATATTTTGATTGATACCGGCATTATATGGTGATCCTTTGAAGATGGCTGTGGATAAAGGACTATCTCGGCAGCCAACACTTGAAAAGCTATCAAAGGATATTGCTGCAATGTCATCTCACATCTTGGTAAGGTTAAACTCTTTTAAAATGGATGGACAGATGAGAAAAGTCTGGATAACTTGTAACATATGCATAAGACTATGACAGAATTGTTAATTGACATTGATATATTTTGCGTCTACACAGCTTGTTGCATATTATTATACCTGTGATTTTGATGTACTATGAGTTACCATTGGATCTTGTTGTAAAAAATTAGAGTAAGTTTAAAACTTGAGTTGTATAGAGATTCTTGCCTTTTGTTGATTGTTTATCATTTCGTGTTGTTGTTCACATTGTATTCTTCTTGTTACCGCTTTCAATTTTGTGAAAGCACGACATGTTCCCACTCATAGATAGGATATGTTAATAAAATCTTTTAACAGTGTTAAGATGAAAAAACCATTCACTTCTTTTCTTCTTCTTCACCTGTCGAGAGTTTTTAGAAGACATGCTGATTTTCTCATCAAGTGCGGCAAGTGTAGCAGAAGCTCAAGAAATCAACAGAAGGATATGGAGTGGTTGAGCTCTTCACCCCATCAGCTTCCTTCACTTCACCCTTGCAAATGTTGTTCATCAACTGATAAGAGTGACCTTCCAAAAGAAATGTTGTTCACTTCACACTTGCTGCTTTCGGCTTAGATGAGTCGTTTTCGAATAATAATGGTGCAGATTCACTGGTGTTTTTCAATGAACAAACATCAATGTGATTCTTCTTCTTATTGTTTCTCTTTTTACCGATTGTTTTCATTTCTCGACATTGCTTAAGATTGGTCCATCCTCATCCAAAAGCATTAAATAATTTCAAAATTAGATTATAAATAAAATAAAACATTATTGTTTTTGTGAGACTTTTTTCATCAATATTTTGTCATAAACTTCGGCTCTTCACAAAAGGTTGATTTTGATTATTCTTTAATGGGGCTTTCTGTACATTAAAGCAAAATGCTCAATGTCTCTCTTTCGTTTCTTTTCTTTATGATTTGATCTTTTGAGGCATGTAGTTACACAAAATAAAAAAACAATGGATGGAGAAGGAGGAGGTTCCACTGTCGAATCTTCTGTCTACTACTCCGTTATTGGCCTCGGCAATGATGCCTCCTTTTGTGATATTCGCTCTGCCTATCCCAAACTCGCCATGGTACAGTTTCTTCCCTCTATGGATCTTCAAGACTTGAATGAATTATTTTTTCAAATTTTCAGTTTTTGAGAGTAGAATTCTTAATTGTGGGTGGTGGTTTTTGAATAAATGTCATCGGACAGGTTTGCGAAGAATCTAGGGGTGGCGGGGGAAGCGAAACGGCAGTTTCAACGAATCCAAGAGGTGGCACAAACAATCTCACTCGGTGACGGCGATGAGAAGGCAACTATTTTATATACGGGAGATAAAATAATGTAATTACTCTTTAATTGTATTTTAAATTTACTATAATATCCTTTGGTTAAAGTTAACGGATGATGAGTGGGAAATTGTCGTTTTGAAACTTGACGGGTGGGAAAGTGCCATTCTGCCAAACCCCCGTTCTCAATATTGTATGATTGTGTCGCTGTTGGTATAGTTGTGGTTGCAGTTACAGTTAGCGGGAGGCAAACAAAACAGAGGGAGCGAAAGAGAGAGGCAGAGAGAGCCAGGAGAGTCAAATTCAGAAAGAAAGAAAGAAAGAGATTTAGTGGTTGTTATTTCGTATGGCAGCCCTAATCTCTTTCCTCTCTTCTATTCCTCCTGCGCCTCCTCCTCCTTCTCCCTCTCAACGTCGTCGTTTTCTTCCCATCACTTCCTTCCTTTTCTCTTCTCCCTCTCTTTCTCCTCCTCGTCCTCCTCTTCGTCTCCGTTCCGTCTCGGGTAACTACGGAAAACGCAGAACCTTTATTGTTTGTTCATCATCATCGTCTTTTGATGATCTCGGTTCGCCATCGAATTCGAGCTCCGCTGGCTCCTCTAAGGTCTTCATCTTTCTTTTGCTTATCATTTAGCTTTGTTTTTTTTTTAATAATTTGTGATTTTTAATTACTTCAGAGCTAATTGGTGAGGAATCCTTTAATAGAGCCTAGATAGAATAATAATTGAATAGTTTCAGCTTTGTTTATTTGCTTCGAATGAGTAAATATCAAAATTTTTGTTGCTCGTTGCGTTTTGGATTCCAGATTTTGCTACTCTTCACTTTTAATTGCATAGTTAAGCTGCTGAGGAGATGTATGTATATGTATTAATTTTTTTTTTTGCCGAGTTTCATAAGAGTTTCAGTTGATTCAATTCACCATCTAGATTTGTTTGCATTGCTAATTTTGAAATTCAGATATTGAATTTAGATAGTTTTTGGTGAAAGATACAGACAGAAGATAATTTTTCTGTATATATGTGGCTTAACTTATTGAAGAACAAGACAAACATTTTAGGTTCAGTTTTCTTTTAGGTTCTTCAGTTCCCTTAGCAAATAGAAAATAACTAAAGTGTCAAACGAACTGGGAGGTAATGAAGTATCAGTAACTAATTTTTGTGAGCATTAATTAGTGTCCGGAGATGAACTGAACTGAAATATTAACATTGAGATAAATTGTGATTACAAACTAGTAAGCGACTTGTGAAACTATGGAATGGGTTAGGAGTCAACTTTTTGAAATTTTTGGTGCAAAAATAATGAGTTTTAAGGCTGATATCTCCACATTTGGAAACGCCCAAGGATGTGCTCGAATAATAGCAAGATCTGTGGAGCATATTATAACATTTTCACAATATTATGAGTTTTTCCATGAGGCTCTAGTGTGGGAAATAGGTGAAAGAATCCACTATTAGTTGGAAGGTGCTAGCTCTTGAATTTTGCAACAAACCCACCAAAACGGTATCCTCAGAAAACCATAAGGGAGTATATTAATACTGTGCTTAAATCTCATTTGATTTGGTTATGAAAGAGGAGTATTTATAACCACCATTGTAGTTACATGAACTAGGGATCCCACTCCACCAATTAAGAGCTGAGTGATACCACATATTTATATTGCATTCTGTATATGTGAATGTATGATGCTCTAATTATTTTAGAAACCGTTTTAAGTTTCTTTGGACTGTTTTATTCCGATGTTGTTAGATGTCTGTGCTTTAGCATGCTGATCATACGGTATTGATTTTGACCTTGATATTGCATTTTTCTTCTTTCAGAAATCGTTTCTCTCAGATATGATACAAGAGATCGAACCATTGGATGTGACACTTATCCAAAAAGATGTTCCTCCCACCACCTTGGATGCAATGAAAAGGACCATCTCAAGCATGCTAGGCTTACTTCCATCAGACAGGTTTCAAGTTTCTATTGATGCTTTATGGGAACCTCTCTCTAAGTTATTGTTTTCTTCGATGATGACTGGGTATGTTCATCTTCAACCTCATTTGCAATCTTTTATGTATTTGACGCTTTGTTTTAGGCTAAGGAAAATTGATTTTTTGTGCTTTTTGTGCTTTTGGTTGTTGTGGGGTACTGGGAATACATGTTTATATTTTGACCAAATCATGTTCCCTCACTTTAGATGTATTTATACTGGAAACATATTTTGGGCTAATTGATATTCAGATCATAGTTTGTTTTCATACTTTATGTGCGTATGATATTTCAAGGTTATTTCCTTCTCTTTTTACCATCAGTCACGGTGATTATGCTTACGATTGGTTTTTTTCTTTTTTCTTTTTAATCTTAAATTGTAGGTATACATTGCGGAATGCTGAATATAGGCTTTGCCTTGAAAGAAACCTTGATATAAATGAAGTAGATCATGAAAGTCCAACGCCAGAAAGTTCCAAATTGGATTTGCAAGAGATGTTGCTTAGTAGTGACAAAATAGATGAACAATCTGGGAAAAATGACTTCTCATCCGAACTTGAGAAAACTATTGATGACCCATATGAGGATATTGGTATCGAAGGCCTTGGTGAAACGTCCCCTGAAGTTCAACAATATATTCATCATCTGCAGTCTCATTTATCTTCTGCAAAAAAGGTATTGCGTTCTGGGGAACCTCCCTTGGGTAGAAGAAACTATGGTTCTTCTTCTTCTTTTTTTTTTTTTTTTTAATTTGTTGAATCTCATAGTTGACAAGTAGATTAGCTTAAGATGTTCTTTTGTAGAGCTCGATGGAATTCCTTTCAAGCTAAACTTTGGTTATTGGTATTCGTTTAGCCTTGCTTGATTTCTAACATCCTATGTACATATAAATGTTGGCACTCGTAGAATGAACTACAAGTATGAGAAAACATTTAGAAATCTGCAACGTGCTCAATAAATATTAATAGAAAAAAACATATTTGCATTGGCCCTTTTAACTTACTGGCCTTTTAGAGCTTTGTTGAGTGGAGCTCAATGGTTGGTCATATGTTGAGCTCACTTTGATTTGATGCGGTCTTACAAGTTTTCTTGTTAGTGTTGAATGTGTCTTTCGGTACATTTGTATTTGTGTTTAGATGAGGCTTGTGGGTGGGTCAGTATTTATGATAATAGCCATTTCTGATTTTGAATTCTCTCTCTTTCTCATGCCTGTGCACATAGATGCGGTGGCCACTGCAGACAGACCCCTCTCTCGTCTTTCATTATTTTCAAATTTTACTTTTTGCAATAGAAGATATTGTAGCTCTGTGCAATTAAACAATTGACTTGCTAACTTATTTGTCATCCTTACCTTATTAGATGATTTGTAGTATTCAGTGTGATGTTTATAAATATACATCAAACTCTGCATGTTTCATGTTTCCTTCTCCCTTTAAGTCAGATATTGGACATTTCACTGTTTTCTGTATCTTTTTCTTCTCTTTCTTACCTTAAATAGGCTGTTTATTGTGCTTAGGATGTGGCCTCATATTTCCTTTTGTTTCTTTATTGAAGGAACTCTGTGAAGTTAAGAGGAAAAGTGCTGCTCTTCAAATGCAACAGTTTGTTGGAGAAGAAAAGAATGATTTGCTGGACTACTTAAGATCCTTACAACCTGAGAAGGTTTACCTTAATGCTCTAAACCGTTCAGAGCTTCTTACGCAATAAAAAATCCTTTTTCTGTATGCTTTCTGGTTGTGGAATTTTCATCTGGAACCATTTTTCTTTTAGGGTAGCAAATAGAAGTATATTGTCATCATTAGATGCAGCTTTTGCATGCCTTAGTATTAACTTGGTGATTATTGGGGTTTTAACACTGGTACTAGGACATTTATATACTAGGTACATCCTGTTGCGTTTTGTTTGCCGTGTTCTAAGTTCTAGCTGCTGATTTACAATATGATCTTTGTTATTGCTTGCATTGACGGTTCCATATAAGAAATAAGTGAAATTTTAGGGGGCACACCTATGTAGCAAGAATATCCATGGGTGAAACTTTTTATGTATATCTGTCTTTGCACATTAGAGCCATATCTGACCATTTTGCGTTAACTTTTCATGAGCATGTTGACTGTTTATTTCTATGTGTTTTGCGTATCCAACCTTATTGCTATCGTATTGTCATTGTCATTTTGTAAACTAGTCATGTCATACTTTTTCCTTCAAATATATCTGGTGCTCAGTTAGATGGTAATCACAATTTTACTTCCCAATTGAATGCTCTAGACATTCATTAGCCTATGGTTGGACCACTTCTATTCCCTCTTGAGTTCATATAAATTATTTACTCTCTTTTAGAATATTTTTTTCTTGTTGATGCTGCTAAATTTGTGTCTAATTCATGTCCATGGTTGTATAAGGATGAAGTGTGGCTTTTGGTTTAACTGTTGCTCGTGCTTAGTGCAAGAATAAAAATTGGCTGACAAACTTCTCTCACAAACGTTGTCGTGATAGCTCGTAATTGGTGAGCTCGCATTTGGGAAGGCGAGACCCATTACGGGCTGACCAATCATGAGTTGCCACGTTGCGTTTGTGAGAGAAAATTGGTGAGAAAGGTTTGTAAGTAATATTGCTGTTAGTGCAAACATCAGGCTATAGCAACATGATTCTACATTACATTTTCTACTTGTTCTACCTGTTCGTGCATGCAATATGGTTTTATTTTTCCTATTATATAAGTTTTGGATTATGGATGTTTATGTTAGATACGGAATCTTTCCAGCAGTAATTTGTTAAGGTTTCTCTATATCTTCATGTACGTGGTTCTTGGGCAATGAAATTCTTGTTACTGCCACATCTAATGCAATTGTTTTTTGAACAGGTAGCTGAACTATCGGAGCCTACATCGCCTGAATTGAAAGAAACAATCCACTCTGTGGTCCATGGTCTCCTTGCAACCCTTTCCCCAAAAATGCATTCTAAAGCTCCCCCTTCATTGGAGAACACCACAACTGGAGCAGTGAATATTGGGAGTGAAGATTTTGCTGAACTTGTGGAAAATACTTCACTTCAGTTCCAGCCACACATTTCGCTAACAAGGGACTATCTGGCTCGTCTTCTTTTCTGGTTAGTCCAGCTCCTTTCTCTCCCTTTTAATCCTACTTTTATTTTTTTTGTAATAAAAAAGTTGCAGTCAGGTATGTTTGGTTACATACTTGGAAAATTTGGCCTGAGCAGATGTTGAACCTGATTTGTAGAATGATAGTTTTTGGATTTCTTTGTGATTTTGGGGACTGTGAAAGTGAAATAAATGACATAATCTTGGCAAGTTGAACTTTCTACATAGCCATGTGTGCAGGTTGACTTTCTGATATCCCAGAACCTTTCTTTTTCTTTGTCAAATTTTTTTGAGTAGAAAGCACAAATTTTACCTTTTTATAATGCTATCAAGTTCCTTTTTGAAAATTTGATTATAAAATTTCTTTAAGAATTTTATGCTGATCTGACTATAGTACAAGTGCCCAAACAATGGGATTATGAACACAGGAGATTATTGTTGATCGCCTCTGACTGCAATTCTGTGTTCTAACCATTTGTGTAGTACTGAGTGCTTTAAAAAACTTGTGGCAGTCATTCCTCTTAACTTTTTACTCTGTAATTTAGTATAGATCGTACAGTCTTTTGACCAGTAAGATTTTGAGTTTTCGACGTACTCCCTCTTTTTCTCCTGTCAGGTGCATGCTGTTAGGACACTATCTTCGAGGTCTAGAGTATCGGATGGAGCTGATGCAACTTCTTTCATTGACAATTGATGCTGAAAATAATGTATGTGGTGATGGACAAGTTGCTTGAGATTTACTGTCTATTACAAATGCTTCCATCTGTACATAGACGAGTTGATTGGTGTATACAACGTTTGTTTTCCAACAAGAAGAAGCTGAAAGTGATCTATAAATGTAGGCCACTTAAGCTTTTGCGAATGGAGATTTCATTAATGTATAAAAGGATACGTCTTCTTTATTTGAATTATGGATATATTGATTATGTTTCCTTGCATTCGCAAAAATGAAAATAAAAATTTCCTTTTTTAGTAGGTTATTTTGGTTAGTGGAATGAAGATAAATAGGTCACTAACCATGGAAATGATCTGGAAGGGAGACATTTGCGGCTGAGAGATTGATTCATCTTACTGAGTTGTTGCAGGATTGAGGATGTTAAAGAGTAGCCGAAAATCTTAGTCAAGTAGGGCTGTTAGCCATGGTTGATGGGGGTCTCTGTCAGCTTTAGGCCGTTTCCCACAGGGTAGTATGAATACTAAATTTTATCCTTAGATCTTTTCCATTTGAAAGCAGAAGGGTAAGGCTTGGTGCTGTCCACTGGAATTTCAAGACAAAGGTTTTACATACTTCCGGATCATAAAGTCTTTGCTTTGTTTCACTAGCCACGAAAGTTGAAGCATTAGCATCAGATATTATGCAATACGTGCCGTGCGGTGGATGAGTCATTGGCCACATGGCCTGGCCAATTTGCGGTTATCTGCTAGTCTCTGAATCTTGAAGACTACAGATGATCATGATCTTTAGACATGAATTCCCAATGCTGCGAAAGCCTTTTTTCCAAGTGACATGATGATAGTCTGAATACATTCAATTATCCTTCCTTCCTTAGTTGTCAATAAATTCTGTGTCTCTGTAACCACTGTTTTCGAGATGAAATTCCTTTTCCACTATCGCCAAATATGCTTCCATTCCTCAAACAGCTTCCCGCCATCTTTAACTTAAAAAAATTGCCACTTTTTTCATGCCTATCTCTCTACAAGCTAACTTTTCATGTTCTCATCTCCTTCAAACTCATGCCAAAATCTGTAGACTCGATTTATATTCATCGACCCGTATCCCACCCCTCAAAACTTGTTCTCGTAGTTTTCGAAGAACTCCAGAGTCTCAATATCTTCCCTTTCACTGCTTGGCTGAAGATTCTATTTTCTGTCATTCTTTTCTCCCTTGATAAGTTTAAAAACATAGGCTCTCTATGTAAAAGATATTTTAAAATTGGGTTTTGTTGTAATGGGCTTCGTACAGTGTATGCAAGTGTGTGTGTAATAGTTTTGGTGTCTGCACATAGAGATGTTGGATGAATGACCTGATAAAAGTTGTTGAATTTCTTTGATGGCTGGTTTTGCTCAATCAGGTCAATCTGAGGAGGTTTTGCAGCCAGATGACGACACTTTTGGTCAATGTTTTGTCTGCGTTTTCTAATCTTGATGTTGTTGAAGTTGAGAAATGGGTACTAATTTTATCAGAATTTGTTAATAGAATGCCATGATAGAAGCGCTTGTTGGAAATGGTTGCCGTATTGAACCCACCCTTGGATCTTTTCCGCTTGATAATGTGGATGATTCTAATCATAGGCCAAGCCATGTTACGATGGTTAGTGTTATTTTGTGGTTATGCTTATGCATGCTATACGTATATTTATCTTCTTCCAAAAGTAGACTTATATTTTGGTTGCCTGCTCCACAATTAGCCCCAAGTGTGCCTAAAAATCTTGAAGTGGACCCTGAAACTGAAAATTCTGGAGGCAAATCATGTAATGTTGGCTAATGCATTTGAATCAATGGGGCTGATAACTTGTTCTTAAAGAACTACAATATCAACCCATTGACTTCTTATTTTGCCAGTACACTTTTTCCTATTTTTTACATCTAATCACAAAGATTTTACCTTTAAAGTCGTTTATACATTTTTGTTTTTACAAAACAATCCTGAGTTTGAGTCCCTCTTCGATTGCTAATAGAGATAATCACTGAAACTCTTATCCGACCGGTAATTCTAAAGTTTCGAATGATTAGTTGAAATGCATATAAGTTAGCTCAGACACTCTGATTATCAAACAAAAAAAAAAAAAAAAAATTGAAACTAAAAGTAATTAAATTAAACAATTAATGTCAAATAGATAACGACACTATCATTTATAATTGTTGTATCAGGTATTGTACGTATAACATTACAGTAAAGCTTGAAAGCATGCAAAATACACATAACTTATTTGATTATTTGAAAGCCTTTTTTTTTAAAATGTCGATAAACATTAATTTGGATTTAAGTTTAAATGAATTTTTTATTACAATTACCAGCGCCATATACATACATGGTAGCTGTACATTTTTTTTTTCAATGGTTGTTAATTTGTTATATTGTTTGTACTGCATAAAAAATATGATAATTAAAAATTCTTCCGTTATATAGATAACAATAATTTATTTTTGTTACGTGTCGTCACTCAATTTATTTTTAGAGTTTAATATATTTTGTTCCAAAATGCGAAACACAATCTTAAAAAGGGCAATATGAAGTATTCTATTAATTTATTTATTCTTTAAATTAAGTTGTGAAGAGTTTTAGATGATATGATAATAATTGATAATGTTATTCTCCCCCTAACAAGCTTTAAATAAGGGAGAGTTTATCGAATCATCATCCGTACACCCAACCAACAAAATATTTTAATATATTTAGATAATCCTTTTTAAAATATATTCATATGAAAATATTAATAACTTTTTTTTTTTAAATTTATTTCTATAATAAATAGTAGTATCCCTCTAAGTTAATTATGAGTGTTTGGAGTTGTGACAAAAGGTAGGTGTTTAAATTAAGTCATATAAATTAATAGAGCGTTATAATATATATATCATAAAGTATTTGATTATTTGACTATCTTAGTATTGGAGCTTATTTTATTTTTATTTTAAAAAAAAAAAAAAAAAGGAAGCTAAATCTCCATGGGAATTGCGGAAATATATGATAATTGTCTCAAAACTGAATTCTGACAGAAAGGATTCCTTAATTTCGTGTAAACATTACTTCTTCTTCTTCTTCTCTTCCTATATTTTCTCTATATTAATTATTATCATCATTATTATGATACCATACCAGAGAAGACTTTAATTTCGGAAACTCTTCTAAAACTCTCGTTCTCCGCTGCCCAAAATCAAACTCTGATTAAATTTTCTAATACTTTTCTTCAAAACCCTACAATACAAACCCATTCACCCTTCTTTCCTTTCACACTTCAACTCTTTTTTTGAACTTACCATGGAAGGGAGAGGTGAAGGATATCCTCCTCAATTGTATACTCTAGCTTCTTCTTTTCCACCGGCCGAAAGCTATAGCTATGAATTGCCTTCTTTACGGCAGGTGAATCCTGCAATGCTGCAAAACCAAAACTCTCAAAACCATGTCAGTATTCATCCCCCACCTCAAAACCACTGTGCTCAAATTTCTAACCTCCGAAACCTTTTTTACCAAGACACTCTTCTACCAAATAACTACATGCAAAACCCTAGTTTCCAGAACCCGAACCCGGCCACAATGCAAAATCACCAGGCGGTTCTTTGTTATCCTCCAAACATAAACTCAAACGCAATTTTTTTGTCTGGACAGTACGGCCAGTCAACTCCTCGTCGGTATGGTCGTTTTGATAATGTTTTGTACGGCCAATCTTCTCCTCCGGGTCATCAGTTCCTTGGTAATAATAATAGCTTGTTCATGGATACTCCATCTACTAATAATTACCGTTATTCAACTCCGTCTTCTCCATGCGAAACTCAAGTGTTTAATGATCTTGAGTATAGAATGAGAGGGTTGAGAATTGAGTCCGCACTCCGCAGGGAGGGGACAAACGGCTGCTTATAATCCAAGACATAGCGGAGCTCTATCCAATTTAAGCCATGATCTGAGTGACCTTAGTGGTCCAGACCAATTCAATTTATCTACATTGACTTCCGGTTCCAATTTTAACAATTTCTTGCAGCGGCGGAGTCACTTTAGCTGTGAATTCAGCCGTGAATATTCAGCTGGGCCTAGTTCAAGTCGCAATAGATCCATTAGAGTTGATCTTTTGGGGTCTGCAGGAAGATCCATTAATGAGTCACATATCGTCTTGCCATCTTCATCTTCTAGGGGGAAGGCGAGGGGACGACAACATTCGAGTCACACTTCATTGGAGGAACTCAGAGGTCGTGTATGCTTGGCGGCTAAAGATCAAAAGGAGTGTCGTTTCTTGCAGAAGAAAGTGGATGAGAGAAATCCAATGGATATCACGATCATTTTTATGGAAGTGAAAGATGATTTGCCTGATTTAATGGTGCACCAGTTTGCTAATTATCTTATTCAGAAACTTATTGGAGTGTTAAATGAACAACAAATGACCGAATTCATTCGTTCGGTTGTCAGTTCTGAACAAAGGCTCTTCAGGATTTGCGATGATGTGCATGGGTATAATTAATAAATATTAAGAGGGTTTTGGCGCTCGTTAGTTTAAACTTTTATGTATTTATTTATTTATTTATTTTTCATGTTTTCTCTGTTTCAGAACTCGTGTTATCCAGAAACTGCTGGACTCTAGAGAAATCCTGCAAAGACAATCCTTAAAACCGGAGCAAATATGTATTCTATTGTCAGCTCTGAAAAAAATTGCAGTCAATTTGAGCAAGAGCCCCAATGGCCAACATGTGATTCAACGATGCTTCCACAAATTTTCCAATGAATATACTAAGGTAATAATACGTTTTGCATGCAGTATCAATTACATCAAGATTTTTAAGAAGTTGTTACTTTCCATTGTTGCGTATAGCAATGAAAAATACAACTTAATAATAGTTATCATCAACTTTCATCAGTAAATATAACTTTTTAAATTGTAAAAAGCATATGATACGCCTCAGAATGGAACAGTCTCTAAGCCCGAAAAACGCCTGTGAGCAGGGTAACATATGCTCCCATATATCATATTTAAGGGTTTTTGTTTTGTTGTGAAAGGTTATTACCAATGGATTTTGTGTATTTTTCTTTGTAAATAACATTCCTTCCTAACCACTACTAGTTCGCCTAGTGGTCAACCGAAACTCTTGAATGTATTATTTGAAAGATCTTGAGTTCGATTCACTTGCATTGTTAATAAAGGTCAACTTCAGGGTCGAGGGATTAGTTGAGGTATTATTTTTGCTTGTTTGTCATTGTTTTATTTGACTCATCAAAAGTTGCTTTCATTAGTTCCAAATATTGTTGATTTCTTGGCTTGAATTATCATATATAGTTGGAGAATTATGTGTGGAGCTGTACTAGGCAATTCAGATAAAAAAAACTGTCTTTGGATGACTGATCAGAATTTTCAAAATGACTGACTACACTTATTATTTATAAATAGCATATAGAACCATAAATCCGTTGCTTATGTTTCACAGTACTAGTGAATGTTTTGAAAAGAAAGTATTTAGAAAGACTAGAATTCAGGTGGGTAAATTTTCACTGCTATTTTCCACTTGTAAATATTTTGATATAAACATGAAGGAGCTAGTGGAAGAAATAGTAGAGAGTTGCGTGACTTTAGCAATAGAGAAAAGCGGATGCTGTGTACTGCAACAATGCATATTTCATGCCAAGGAAGAGCACAAGGGACGCCTCATAGCTGAAATTGTCACAAATGCACTTGTCCTATCTGATCATGCTTACGGGTATTTCCCAATTCTCAATTCCAATTACATTAATTCCATCATATATTGTCTTTTCAAAACGCTTCATCGTATTATTTTCTCCTCTTTCAGGAACTATGTTGTGCAGTATATTCTGGAAATTAATATACCTCAAGTTACAGCCGATGTTTTATCGCAGTTTTCCGGGAGTTACTTCACTCTTTCACTAAGCAAGTATGCGAGCAATGTAGTAGAGAAATGTATGAAATTCGCAACAGAGGAACAATTGACTGCCATTGTAAGCGAGATTATTCACCATCCAGACATTTTGGATCTTATGTTGAACAATTTCGGAAACTTTGTTATTCAGTCAGCCTGGAAGCGGTGTAAGGTTAGATCATCCTTACCATGCATATTTCTCGGTTCCAAACATGTCTTCTATAATCTTTTTACCCCCACTCTATTTACTGCACAAGTTAGCTTAATACCTATATCAACCTGAACACTCAAATTCAAATTAAAGATCACATTTGAGGTAACAATGTCAATGCTAAATTAGTTTTACGAAGTTTTAGATCTTTGTCGAGATTAAAATATGTTTGGTACGGTTTATTCAAGTAGAGCTTATAGAATAATATTATAATAGAGTTTTGTATTAAAAAATTATTAGTTATTTGGTTAGAAAAGTAAAAGTACCAAAAAAGAGAAGCATAGTATGAATATTTTAGAAACATTTTTGAAATTTCAATATTTTAAATAAGCTCAAAAAGAGCTTATGGTTTTAGCTTATTCCATAAGTCGTAAAATAGGTTTTTCTTTTAAGTCGTACTGAACAAATTAAGCTTCTTTAGCCTGTAGATAAACCAAACTAACCGGCTTTAATGGAGATTAAGCACTATATGAACTTCCAGAGATCATCTCTTGAAGATCTAAAAGGTCTTAGTGTGACCTTCCAACTATAATGGAACAGCAAAGTCTAAAATGATGATATGATATGGCTTACTTGTGCTTTGCTTCATATGATGGAGCTCTGACAATTTGTTCTTTTTCATCTGAAAAAACAGGGACGGCCACTTGGGCAGACTCTTTTAAATCTTGTTCAAGAACATTATCCATTGCTGCAAAGCCACATGTATGGGAAAAAGGTACTGGAAGGAATCAGAGGAAACAAGAAACGCTGTTTGTAGAGGTAGAGTTTCTCCCTACCAGGACCTCATGGTGTTGTTTACAGCCCTGGGCAGGGTTTATCGGATTCTATTATTCTTGTTGTTTCGGTCATCGTTTTTCTGTTGTCTCGTTACAGAGTTGAGATGTAGGAGAAAATACTCTCCGATATATGTCTATTTGTGTGTGTTTGTGAACTACAAAACAATTGAATTGTATGTTTGTGCTCTTCATCGTTGGTTTTTATATTATTTAGTACGTTAGTCAGAAATTTTCCTATGTAGTTGTGTTCAAAGTGTCATAACTATTGTAGTTTTTTATTTGATGGGGTATTTAAGTGCTTTATTAAATTTTGAGGTTCTAAAAATCTTTGAATCAAGGCCTAATTGTTGCCTATTGAAAACTAAGCAATGAGCAAATGACATATTCCCACCCGAGGTTTAACGGAATCCTAAATTGATATCTTTGATTGCATTTATTCCAAATTCCTATCTTTAAAGTCCTGTCGTTTCTTTTATTTTAAAAGATTCCTAATTTTTCACTATAATGTGGCACACGTTAATGCTTTCTTTGGCAAAACTCAATAACTCATATCTTCACTTGCCGACCTTACTTACCGTTTTCCACCACCTCAAACAGTCATTAACGATGTTAGTTTAAGGGTGAGAATCTAGAATAAATACAATCAGGAGTATCAACTTAGGATTTTGCTAAAGCTCGAGTGGGAATATGTCGCCTACTCTTAAGCAATTGATTGTTATATTCAGGGCACTCGGCCAACCTAATCCAACTCATGGTCTCAAAATCATGGCATGAATATGGTTCAAAAACACTTAAGACCGGATTACTTTGAAAAACAAAGACTTTCATAAACAGACTACTAATGGATTGAATTTCCAATTCTAGAGGATAGCATTCTCTCCAGCATAATAAGATATTCACAACTCGAGTAAATTTAAAATAGAAAGTGATGGAAGGAGAATCCAAATCCAATTTGGATAGGCTGACACCCAATTTTACTATTTAGAAAGGGATCTAAATGGTCAATTTGTTTGAGAATCACACTATGAAAGAAAAACTAACCACCCTTAGCCTTGTCAATCAAAATATTCAAACTCATTCCCTCTATTTACTACCTATTAAAATTGAAAGTCAAATCCAGAAAGCCTCATTCAAAGTTTAGTATTTTAAAATATAGAAATAAAATCTTAACACAGAAATCTTTCTTTGATCCAGAACCAGGAATTGCAAAATAAAGCATCATTCCTTCTGACACAGGAAGAGAGAATCGCTCCACTGAATCAAACAACCTACCATGAATCTCAAACCCAACGTCTACATTTTAAACCATCACTTGCCTCCAGATCAATCCAAGTTTATGATGTAATAGTCGCTAACAAAGGTGACCAGAGAAGAATGACAAGAGGAAACGACTTGATGGTGTTGCCTTAAGGTTTTTCTAGAATTAATATGTTGATAAGGAGCTGGTAACAGGCATATATTAGATATTGCTTTCTTCTCATTTTGGTGACAGGTCCAGTTAGAGCCACACCATGAATTACCGCTTCTCGATAACTCACAACTTTAAGTGCCACACATCAGTGTTTCAATCTCTGAACAATTAAAACACAAGAACAAGAATTGAAATACTTTGAATAACCATATGCATACCTCCAAAGAATCTGCCTGTCTTCCAAACACAGAACAAGCACAAAACACTCTAAAGAAGTCACAAGCAGTTTTCTCAAATTTCACTAGCTGATGAGAGATTCAGCTTCATTAAGAACTAACACAATAACCTAAATACAAGAACTATTACCACGTGTAATGCCATGATGCCACCAGAGTAATGACAAATAGCACGAATCTTATAATAACAAGAAAAAATGCATTTTAAATTATCAATTAATACTCAAATCAGCTAAACCGAAACCATAAACTTTTTCTTTAGCATAAGATCAAAGTATTGACAACACAAACTCATTCAGAATCTGATGAATCCGGGTTGGTGCTCTGCCTCACACTCCTCCTTGTTTGTGCCCCAGACTTTGATAGGTAACTCGACGATTCACCCTCAAAAAAGATGACCTGAGCCTTAGCCAATCTCTCCTCCAGTTCCTCAGTACTGAATTCATCCGTCCCACCGAGCTCATCGAATCCCACCTAATTCAACACTGTTGTGTTAAAAAACAAACCAAAAAAAACAACAGCATTGCACAAATTTGATTATTGATCCAGTAACTTACCACATAATCATCTACTTTAGCATTTTTTATCAGCGCAAGAGTAGGAAGAACAACAATCTTAAGCCTCTCAGCCAAAAAAGGACTTTTCTCAGCATGAATTTTCACAAAACGAGTCTCTATATGTTTCTTCGCCAATATACTCAAATGCTTATCCATCACCTGCGAATCGAAAATTCAAAACGTAAATGTAAATGTAGGGTCATACTTTAGATTCTACCCTTAATTCAATCGTAATCGATTGCAAAGCTCACCTTACAAGGCCAATTGTCGCGATAGAAGTGACAAACGACGCGGTCACTGGCCTTGACGATTGAAAAGAAGTCTTTTTCGACGGGAATCTCCGAGTACTCGCCGTGTCCCAGGGAGATCCAACGGTTGCGCTTCTCCGCCATTTTCTTCATCTGTTGTAGCCGCCGCTCTCTCAGAGCTTCGATATCGTCCATATCGAGCCGATCTAGGGCTGTGATTTCCTCATCCAGTTTGTCCTCCACGGCTTTGGCCACTGTGAGCACTTGCTTTTCCACGATCTGAAATTCGTAATTAAAATAAATTAAATAAATAATTGTATGAATATTAAATATCGAATGTAAGATATAAGTTAAAAAAAAAAAATATTACTTCTTGAACTTTAGAATTATCCATTGTCGTTGAATTAGGGGAAGATGATCTATTCTCTCAGCAGTTCAAAAAGAATCGGAGAGAAGAGACTGAGAGGGATATGTCTAGCTGCGAAAACTGAGCTCGCTTTGGTTCGTGAAAGTTTGGGCGGCAGTGAACTTGGGCTGGGCCTATACCTAAGTAATTTGAAATGAAAGAGGGTCCAGGTGTCCAATTTGGAGTATTACTAATTGCGCATGCTTGTAGAAGGATTGTATATTTGTAAAAGTGGGAAAAAGAGAGGAATCTTTAACATACGAGATATGAAAAGTTAAACTAGGTTGGTATGGCGGTAAATAAGACTTGCTCTCTTTATTAAGTTTTTTTATTGGGTTTATAAGGTAATATACGTAAAAACTAGTCCAAACACTCCGATCATTAAAAAAAAAAAAAAAAAAAAAACTTTTCTCTCGGGTAAGGGCCTTCCTAGGTGGGCGAGTTGTTGCTTAACAGTATGGGATTCAACTTGACTCATTATATTTCACTTCTCTTTTAGGTTCAGCATTCAGAAAGACTTATTTTGTTAGTTCTGTGACTTTAGAATCAGCAGCCAGGATGGTTATTTTGTTAGTTGGGTGACCTGAGAATCAATGTCCAGACAAGTTATATTTTTAATGTGGATCTCATTTCATTTCTGTTTCAGAATCAATGTCGTCCATACCAGATGATAAACTAAAGTAATAAGGTAATGATGAAGTTTAACAGCTCCCTTTGAAAATGAGTAAATTATAAATGGATCCACATGTTTCATTAGAGCCAGAAAGTGTTAATCAGTTTTCTCATTCTAATCGTTTATGCCTTATTCCAACCACCATCTTCTTTGTGAGTTGCAACTATCACTAAATTTGTTCAACTTTTTAAACCTTTTTCCCATCAAAATCACTTTAAGTTGAATCTGGTTATAAAAGAAAAACTAACACATATGTTATTGGGTTACTTGTCAAAGTAAACAAGGGTATTCTAGAAATTAAGGGGTAAATCTATTCCTTCAGCTTTTCGTATATTACACTTTGGTCCACTAACATTTAGTAACTAAACATTTTGAGCCATGTTAGTTTGCACACATCACATCAATAATGGACTTTATACTAGAAAGTTTATGGTATTAGAGACGGAGACAGAATTGCACATCAGATTAGGCTACTTTAAATATGTAGTTTAAAATTATCAACAAAAGTATATAAAAAAAATTATATTAATTGATAACAAGTATAATTAAACTTCGATAAATTAATATTCTTGAGAGCATGAAAATTTATTAATTAATTAATATATTATTTAATCGTATAAATTAATAAATTATTAATTTATCAAGGCATTCTTTATTTTCTTTTTCCATTGTTTTGAACTTAATTCATGTACATATTATATATAATTAATATAGTATAGGGAACAGCAGTTGAAAATAACATCATTAACCTAATTTATAAATAGGATTTAATGTGGTATAAGGAATAACTCATAGTTAATAATGTGACATAGAAATTAATCTATAAAAAATTGTTTAAATTATAAAGTTTAACTTTTAACATTATATCTAAAAATTATTTAAATTNTGAAATTATGATTAAGATAGTTACAGTAACAGTGGTGGGTTGAAGAGGGTGAAACTGTTTCAACAGCTTTTAATTAGAAGGAAAGTAGTCTAGAGTCTGGTAGCTTCGTTTTGGTTTGTCTGATTGTGGGAGTGAAGTAGTGGGATGCATGAGAAGAGTTGTTGAGGTTCAGAGCATTTGTACAAGTGTTAATGTATAACAACTCACTCCACCGCTGTAACCATTCAGCCTTTAATATCGTACGTGACGTGTTATTGTCGTACTCTTTTGGTGTCAAACCAAAAACATCAATCAATAAAAGTGCCTTCCCATGCCGCTGCTGTACTGGAACCCAAGGTTTTCTATAGAGAAAAAATGCCACCATAAATTCCCATTAAAGCTAAGCGTCGTATCTACAATTTCACATAACAGTCAAATAATTTTTTTTCTTTTTTTAAATGATCCGTAACCTTCAGTCTAATTTATACACACTTTAATTAATCTATTAAGACTCTGAAATTATTAACCAAATAAAAAATACAATAATTATCTTTATTAATAACTAAAAACTGATTCAAACTCAAAACTTTTTAAATAATACACAACAAGAGTTTATATCAAATTACTCAATCGTAAATTGAGTAATTTTTTAACCTAACTCATATATATAAATTTATGATAATACTACTCAACACAAGATATATCTCAAAAGTCAAAACTCTAGATCTAATCAATATTTTACATATAAATAAATTTTATTTGAAAGATGAATAATATACCGTTACGATGAGATTATATATGTGGTTATAGGATTATTTAATTTTTAAATTACACAGACAATGGTATTTTTAAAATAATTTGGTTAGAATGAAGATGAAAATTGTGCATATATCCAGCCATTAAAATGGTGCACCGTTCATTTGAAGAACAGGTCTCCCATTAAATTATATGGGAAATTAAATTTACACAGAACAATTACATTAAACATTACAGGTATACCTATGCTACTAGAACTAACCAAGATGAGCTACCTTTGTCAACATAAGGAAATGGAAGAAAATAGATGTCATATATATCAACCTCCCATTCTTTTGGATGGGCGAGAAAGCCGGTCATCAGATTGTTCCTTCGAATAATAGTCTGTTGAAGCCAGCAAATTCACCTGCAAAATTGCAACTTTGAAGTTTTAGACACTTATTCTGCTTCTGTTTATTCCTTCTCCTACACACATTCTATCTCTCCTTGTTTTCTTTTAAATATATCAAAGAAAGAAAATGAGCTGAAAGAAACAAGCAAAGCTGCTATACCTTGACAATTTCAGACTTTGAACTCGGACGTGTATAGGCTGCTAAGATACTCATGTTGAAATCCTGGACGCAAGATGTATAGAAATATCGAAAAACATATTAATCTCAAGCTTTTAACAGCACATGTATGCATAGACACCGGTGAAAATGCTTTTAAACATTAAAAGCTAAAATAATCCACATAAGTGGGTTGAATTCTAATGATTAAGCCACTACTTTCTGCACACATTAAAAACTTCAGTAATGTATAAAGAAACTGACTCGAAGCCTACTTTTTCTTCAAGCAAACACATTTTCTGATGAATCAAAATAAAGAAGATCATATAAGTTGATAACACAAAATGAAACAAAGCAAGCTGAATAAAGAAAAGATTTTACAATTTTTTATCAGTAAACTCCTACTATACTACACAGTACTTAAACATATACAATGCAAGCATAAATTTTCAACCTTATAAATGACTATCATTATATACAAATGGTACTACAAGAAAGCCGAAGAAAAGGTCTAAGCTAAACAGGATTTTTGAAAAAGATAAGTTCATTACACCTAGACTACCATAGGAAAGACTGGTTTTTGCTCCTTAAAAAGTAGAAATTGTTTTTACATAACTTAAAGATGGGAGACTCCCATCTGTCTTAATTGCCTGAACCACAGGCAAATAGGCTACTTGCTAAAGTGTTAATGTAAATGTCTTGAGGCTCCATTCAATGCCTCAAACAACATGCATCTAGATATACAATACAACTCTGACGTTTAACATAAATCACCTTTATGAAGAGATCAAGGAAACCAATAGAAATAGTAAGTCAATATTTACAGAAAGCAACATTTCATGAATATCCAGAGAAAGGAAATGAAGAAATGGAAATACCATTCATGGAAATGTCCATAATGTAAACATTATACTTGAAACATGAAAATAGCAAGAATTTAGAGCTGTTTTCCTAAGTCTAGCTCTACAAGTTATCAAAAATACACTGATTGTATTAGTAACAAATTACATTACTTACCCTAAAAGGATCACCCCTCAAAGATTGCACAAACATGGAAGTCCTTGGGGTTTTTCCCTGCATAAGAACAACACCAATTTAATTTCTCCTCCAACTAATAAAAAATTGTCATAATATATCCAGAAGACTATTTCTTCAAGGAGAGAGAACTTCTATATAAAGAGTAGGAAAAGTGTCAATCAATGTTAACTTATTCATGATAAACACAGACATTATGCATATAGGTGGTACGGAGAAGCTGCACCACCACAATAGTGATTTCCAGACTATTAAAAAAAAAAACAACATGCAAGCAAAGAGAAGTTTTGTATTTAATTGGAACAAACCTATGCACATTTATATTCAATCACAGAGCATTGTTTCATACATCACAAAATCTCAGAGTTGAAATATTATATGTAAATAAGAAGATAACAGCACCTCCAAAGATATATCCCTAAGACGCCTCCCAGTCTGAGCACAGCAAATACGGACTACATGTTCATCGCAACTCCCACTAACAATATAGTCCCTTCCATTCAGGTAATAGGAACGAGTATAATTCTGGGAGCTTCCAGTAGAAGCTATCTCAAAATTCAAGTGGACCCTCCCATCAACAGCGAGAAGCTGCCTAACCTGAAAATAGCAATATGTCTAACTCAAATTTTTTGACATATTCATTGTACAATAACATTCATATTTTCGTCACATCAAAATAAAAGAATCAAGCATGAACTGCCCGAAAAGAAATGAATGTTAAAGTGCGCTAAATGTCCAAAGAATCCCAAGCCTATAAAAATTAGTGATGAGGACACAATGCCACAAATACATTTTAGCGGCAATTACCCCTTAAATGGCATAGCATTATGTATTCCACCCTCCAAGAGGTAAGAAAAGTGTTCCAAAACTTTTAGAAGCTATACTCACACAAGAACTTTACTGTGCAGGTATCTTGTTGTATTATGTATTTCAAAACCCAGTATCATTTGTTAAAGCTCAAAAACTATAGCTGGGCTTTCGCTATCAATATAAGCTTTTTAGGTCAAATAGTTTTTTAATATGGTATCAAACCAGGTTGCCAAAGTGATTTTGTATTCAAGTTCCCCTATTGTTTTAAACAAACTATGATAACTTATGTTTGTATTTGATAGCTAGTTGTTGTGATGCTAGTTATTGTGATTATATTCGTGCTCAATCATCGTGCCTTGTATGTGAAGGAAGTGTTAGGGCTTAAATATTATTGTTAGGCTTACCTATAAACTTAAGCTTTTAGGTCATATGATTTAATATGTCATTGAGTGAGAATTCAGCACAGCAAGTACAACTAATCCCCAATGAAATAATGATCAATATTCAAATCCAAATTTGAGATGCAAAGAAAAGAATAAAAAGATTCCAAAGAAGAATTTCACAAGGAATAAGTTTTAGTTTTAGTTTTAGTTATTGGAACCAAAGGGTAATCATTTGTAAGATGATTAATCCAAATTTCATGATCAATCAGATGCAAAAACACTGTCAGGACCAATTGTTGCAAGGAGTGGACATCTTAGATGTCAAAATCTAGCCACAGCCCCCAAAATAAGTTGGCAATAAAGCACATGGAACACATTCACAATTCCACTCATACAATCAAGAAGTTGAAAAGTTACCTCATTGTCAACAGCTGAAACAAGAAGATAATGATCATCTGGAGAAAAGCAAACCATCACATTTCCTTGTGAGCTTGAAGCAGTATAGCAAGGCTGTACGGGTTTCTGCCTCAAGTCCCACAACTTGACATCCTGATCAAATGAAGATGTAGCAAATATCGATGGGGAATGGTTTGAAAACTTGACAACATTGATATGCTCTTGATGCATATCTGCGAAAACCTGCAACCGTCTTCCGGTAGTGATGTCATAGAGAGCTATATTTTTGGAATATCCACTAGCAAGAAATAGTTCATCCGTAGAGTTAACATGAACAGATGTCAATAGGTCAAATTCATCAAAGCTGACAGTACCAGCACCATAATGCGCATCTGCAACTGTTGGTGGCATATTCTTGATATCATACAACTTTAATGAGCCATTATCTGAACCAGCTATGAGCTAGAGGAGCAACAAGAGAGAGAGAGAGAGTCAGAAATTTCAAAGTCATTAAAATTAATAATGCAGAATCAAATACTCTAGAAACTCTTCGCTATATATATAGTGTGCAGTTTTCTTCGACAAACAACACTTTCTTACAGACAGTATTATGTTCATAGTCACTAACAAAAGAATACCACATATTCATACTTTTTTAATAATTTTCACATTCAGTCAAATGCGATTAGGATATTTATGATTCGGATTAGAAAACCATTGCAAATTAATCCCTTTGAATAATTTTTATAATACTCATACCTTGGAAGGATACTTCTTGAGCCAACAAAGTCCAAGCACACTATTCATATCCCCAAATGATGGAATATAACTAACAATCTTCTCATTTTCATGGTTGACTACAACTATTTCACCATCTAAGGTTCCAAAGACCATAAGGCGAGGAATACACGGATGGTACTCAAACTGCCTGGGACGAAAAATCCTATTTTCATCTCTGATATCATTGCCTGAAATGGAAAGTGTATGTATGAAAGGCCAAGCAGAAGATCCAACTTTGGCAGCACAGAGGGACCTGGTATAGGAATATTGAGATATTCCTGAAGGATATGATGACTTTTGCTTGGAAGTCCTAACATGAGAGTTACTAGCTCTTATTTCACGCTTCTGCAAGATACTAACAATACTCTCTTTATGCTTCCTTTTGTATGGTAGGTACTCAAAGTTCTGTGAAAACGTATTAGTAGCAGTTTCCCGGTCAATCTTTCTGATGGATAAGTTATCCAGAAATTTCAACTGTGCCAATGAAGCTATCATGAAATCCCTGTAATACTTCTCAAAGCATATTGGTGAAGCATTACAAGACAAATACTTCAATGAAACACCTGCAACATGCCTTGTCAAAACACCAGCTGAGACTTCTTCACTTTTATTCAACAATGTCTCGAGAGAAACCTGCAAAACCAAGTAGAACCAAAAAATATCAAAGAATTTTAATGTTAAGTGACATATGTAACAAACGTCAACAAATACTATAGAACAATCGATATGAATGGTAGGTAGGATTCAAAAGCACATAGAAATATAATTAACCCTTACTATGAAGTGAAAAGTGTTGAGTTATACAGAATCATGTTAGGATTAGAATGTTGAGTTGTACACTATCATCTTAGGATTAGGATCAAGATCACATTAGGGATAAGGATTAGATTTATTAGGAATATGATTATTTCATTTCCTTATTTCATGGATTACTAGGTGTATATATTGTTGTACATTATTTACAATGTATATCAAGAATTATCTATTTCACATGGTATCAGAGCAAAGAAATCAGAAACCCTAGAATTTTTTTTTCTCTCTTCTTCTTTTCTGTTTCAGCGATTTTTTTTCCAGTGAACTTTTCCGGCGAAGTTCAGGCAGCCTCCATCTGGTGTCGACTTTGAAATCCGAAAACACCAACCTATTCGTCTCTCTCTCGCCGTCAAACCCTCAAAAGATCATCGCCGTTCATTGTCCCACGCACCGATCGACTTTTTGGCAACTTCTTCTCCGATCTCCTTCTCCAGCAAGCGTGACATCTCACCGCCGACACCAGTAGCCTCAGACAACGCCAACGAGTATAACCTTGGGTCTCATCATTGCTAACGCCTGCCACGTCATCACCGTCGCCAAAACGTCCTCTGTCGACAAAAGTATTTTTTTGCTACTACCCAGATCAATTTCATCTCTATCATACATTGATCATGTCTACTGAAGGATCCAGCTCTAAATCAGGTTTTGTTTCATTCTTCTCTCTTCCTCCAATCCCAACTGAAAAATTAATAGGTAGCACTAATTTTTCCTCCTGGACCGCTTCTGTTGAATTATGGTGTATGGGAGAAGGCTCGGAGGATCATTGACTACTAAGGCTAAATATATCAAAGAAGATAAAGCAATTTGGGTAAAGACTGATGTTTTATTGTGTAGTTTATTATTGCAGATGATTGACCCTCCCCTTCACCCTTTTTATAAAATATACAAAACTTGTGTTGAGGTATGGCGTCAGGCCAAATTACTTTATACAAATAATATCCAGCGCTTATTTTCTGTTGTGTCCAGTATGGTTACTCTCAAACAACAAGATATGGGTATGTCAGACTTCCTTGGCAGGATGGCTTCTCTTAAGGCAAAATTTAATTTGTTATTGCCTGCTGGCAAGTCTGTAGCAGAAGATCTGGCCCAAAGAGAAAATTTTTTCATGGTTCTTACTCTTGCTGCTATCAGCCCAGATCTACTATACGAGATCAGACTCTGGCTAGTGCCACTGTGCCATCTCTTGATGGAGTGTTTGCTCGATTACTTCGTGTCTCCTCTCCGGGTGTTGTGACAGGATCTCCCTTGGTTGACTCTTCAGTTTTGGCTTCTCAAACTCAAAACACTTATAAACGAGATCAGGGAGACCGTGGTGGCAAAGGAGGTCGACCTAAGTGTAGCTACTGTAATCGATGGGGGCATACTAGGGAGAAATGGTACAAGTTGCATGGCCACCCTTCTCGGGCCGCTAATGTTGTTCAAACTGATTACTCTAATTTGCATTCAGAATCATCTAAGGGACACATTCAACAATCCTTGACTCTCACTGATGCTGATTATGAAGAGTATCTTAAGTATCAAACAAATAAGCAGTCTTCTTCATCTGTTGCCTCCATAGCTCACTCGAGTAATTCAGTTGCATGCCTCACTCAGTCTTCCCCTATAAAGCCTTGGGTACTTGATTCTGGTGCTTTTGATCATATTTCTGGCAACCCTCATTTACTTTCTCGTCTTACTATTGCTACATCTCTGTCTTCTGTCACTATGGCTAATAGGTCCAAAACAGTTGTTAAAGCAGTAGGCCGTGCACATCCGCTTCCATCCTTGGCCTTAGACTCTGTTCTTTATATTCCTAATTGTCCCTTTAATCTTATGTTTGTCAGTAAACTTACACGGTCTTTAAATTGTTCTATCACTTTTGATACTACTTCTGTTGTTATATAGGACTGAGACACGAGACGGATGATTGGCGCAGAACATGAGTCACAAGGCCTCTACCATTTCAATTTACCTTCTGCCCCTATTGCATGCACTATTTCGGAATCTCCGATTCTCCTTCATAATCGTTTGGGCCATCCTAGTTTATTGAAGCTTCAGAAGATGGTTCCAGGTCTATCTAATTTATCATCTTTTAATTGAGTCATGTCAGCTTGGGAAACATTCTTGCAGTTCTTTTCCCAAGCATGTCAATAAACGGGGTTGCGTCCCCTTTTGAGTTAGTTCATTCAGATGTGCGGGGTCCTTGTCGTGTTTTGTCTATTTTGGGTTTTCAGTATTTTATTACATTTATTGATGATTATTCTCGTTGCACCTGGTTATTTTTAATAAAAACTCGTTCTGAATTATTTTCAATATTTGAATCCTTTTGTGCTGAAATTAAGACTCAATTTAATACTACTATTCATGTGTTGTGGAGTGATAATGCTCGTGAATAGTTATCTGCCCCCTTTGCAAAATTCATGTCCTCCCAGAGAATCCTCCATCAATCATATTGTGCTTATACCCCACAACAAAATGGGGTTGCTGAGCGTAAGAATAGACATTGAAACTGTCTGCACTTTGCTTTTACACAATCAAGTTCCTTTCCAGTTTGGACAAACGCTGTGCTGACTGCTTGTTTCTTGATCAATCAGATGCCTTCTTCTGTCCTACAAAACAAGGTCCTTCATTTTGTTTTGTTCCCTGACCAGTCTTTATTCTCTGTTCCTCCCCGTGTCTTTGGTTGCACATGTTTTGTCCATGTCTTCTCCCCTGGTCAGGATAAAGTGTCTGCCAAGTCTATCAAATGTATTTTCCTGGGTTACTCGCATATTCAAAAAGCTTATGAGTGTTACTCTCCTACACTAAATCGATATTTCCTATCTGCTGATGTTACGTTTTTTGAGTCTTCTCCCTTCTTCTCTTCATCTCCACCAGACTGTGCCTCTATAACTGAGGTCCTCCCCGTACCTTACATTGCTCCCCTTTTTGGTCAATCATTTGAGTCTGCCCCTGTCTCATAGTGTTCTTAACCTATAGGAGAGTCCCCTCCTACAGATCATGCTCTTATTCCTCTTACAAATACTGACATTGTCCCTGACCCTGTTCTTGAGGCTCCTGTTATAGATCTTGCTCTAGATTACTCTCATGTCGCGGTCCTACCTCCTGATGATCAATTTCCTATTGCCATTCGTAAAGGCATATGGTCCACTCGCAACCCTCACTTGATTTATAATTTCTTTAGTTATCATCGATTATCTTCACCATATTTTGCTTTTGTGTCCACAATTTCTTCTGTGTCTGTTCCTTCCAATATTCATGAGGCGTTGATTGATCCTAGGTGGCGTCAAGCAATGATTGAAGAGATGACTGCTTTGCATAATAATAACACTTGGGAATTGGTACCTTTGCCTCCAAGGCAGTCGACTGTTGGTTGTCATTGGATTTATACTGTCAGAGTTGGTCCGGATGGACATGTTGATCGCTTAAAGTCTCGTTTGGTAGCCAAAGAGTACACTCAAGACTTATCGATTGGATTATTATGATACTCTTTCTCCTATGGCGAAGATGTCTTATGTCCACTTGTTCTTATCTATGGCTGCCATCCGACAGTCGCCTCTATACCAATTGGACATTAAGAATGCATTTCTGCATGGTGAGCTTCAAGAAGAGATATATATGGAGCAACCGCTTGGTTTTGTTGTTCAAAGGGAGTCTGCCTTAGTCTCTAAACTTCGTCACTCACAGTATGGCTTGAAGCAGTTTCCTCATGCCTGGTTTGGACGTTTCAATACTGTCATTCAAGAGTTTGGTATGGTGCGGTGTGAATTTGATCATTCAGTCTTCTATAAACATACATCACCAAAGCAATGCATTTATCTGAATGTCTATGTCGATGATATTGTCATTATAAGAAGTGATCAAGATGGTATTGAGCAATTGAAGAAACACTTGTTTAGCCACTTTCAGACCAAAGATTTAGGGCTACTTAGATACTTCCTTGGTATAGAAGTTGCTCAATGCAGCTCTAGTATTGTTATCTCTCAAAGAAAGTGAGAAACAAGGATGTCAGATTGTAGACCGATAAACTCTCCTATAGATCCTAATTCAAAGCTCTCACCTGGACAAGGGGAGCCTCTGGCTGATCCTGGACGATATCAAAGATTGGTTGATAAGCTTAATTATCTCACCATCACACAACCCCGATATATCCTTCTCTGTTAGTGTTGTTAGTCAGTTCTTATAGTCTCCATGTGATAACCATTGGGATACAGTTGTTCGAATTCTAAAGTGTATCAAGGGTGCACCCGACAAAGGTTTGTTATATGAAAACAGGGGTCATACACATGTTCTTGGGTATTCTAATGGTGATTAGGCAGGTGCTGCATCTGACAGACGCTCCACTTCATGTTTTTGTGTTCTTGTTGGCGGAAACCTTGTATCTTGGAAGAGTAAGAAGCAAGATGTTATTGCCAGATCGAGTGCAGAGGCAGAATACATGCAATGGCCTTAGCAACTTGTGAGCTCATTTGGTTGAAGAAACTAATTCAAGAGGTGAAATTTGCAGAAGTATCACAAATAAAGTTACTTTACAATAATCAAGCCGCTCTCCATATTGCCTCTAATCCGGTGTTTCACGAGAGGACTAAACATATAAAAATTGATTGTCATTTTATTCGAAAGCAAATTTTGTCCGGTTGTATTACCGCTAGACATGTCAGCTCAAACGACCAACTAGCGGATATTCTCACTAAATCACTCTAAGGGTCCTCGTGTTGGTTTTATTTGTAGCAAGCTTGATGCATATGATTTATATGCTTTATCTTGAGGGAGAATGTTGAGTTGTACAGAATCATGTTAGGATTAGAATGTTGAGTTTTACACTATCATCTTAGGATTAGGATCAAGATCACATTAGGGATAGGCTAAGATTTATTAGGAATAGGATTATTTCATTTCCTCATTTCATGGATTACTGAGTGTATATATTGTTGTACATTATTCACAATGAATATCAAGAATTATCTCTTCTAATTTCACAAAAAGCATAAAGAAATAGCATCAAAACCTAACACATTTTACAAAGGAAAACATTCTGGAGACACATGAAAACATTCTAGAGACATATATCACCTTGGTATGAACGGTGACCAAGAGAAATAACATAAAAACAAAAGAAATAAATAAATAATCACTTAAAATTAACATCAAACTTTGAGAAAGTGTAGTTTAAAGATATTAGATAGATGATCATTACTAGGCAACCATAATAATGCTTTCCAAATAAGACATTTACAAAAATAATAATAATAATAATAATAATAATAATAATAATAAATAAAAAAGATAGGAATAACTTTATTTTCTTTAGTAGCCAAATAATTGTCTCCAATTTGCTTGTCAATAACACTCGGGGCAGCTCTAAGTATAAAGTTTTCAATCACATAGCAAAGAAAAAAGAAAACTCAAGATACTAGTGGAAGAAGAAAAAAAACCATATAGTTTACCTCATTCCAAGGACCAATCTCTCCATCCATTTGAGGAGCTACATTCGAAAATAGGTCCATGTAATCATATTCGTGCTGCTGACTTGAGAAATCCATTTCACTATCATCTGATGAATCCTCTATCGAGATTTGAGTATCACGGTTAGTAACTACATTATTTAAAACTCCAATGGATGAACTACTGCTGAGATGAAAGAAATCAGTTTTGTCATCTTGATCAGTTGATCCAGAAGAATGAGTAGCATCATTGCAACAGAACCAATTTTGGAACCGAAGTTCCACCAGAGAAGGGAGTTTAGAAAGTGCTGCTACAGTCGTCCAGAGATTTGACACTCTTGTCTCACACATTGAAAGGCACATTAGATTGGGCATACAAGTGAAACAATCTTCTTTGAAACTAGAGAGTGAATTACTATAGTCAAGATTAAGAGTGTGTAATTGCATGAACTCGCCCATCATGTTCAGCTTTCGAAAATGCGAGGTCCTCAGGTCTAAAACTTGGCATGTCAAACCTCTCCGAGAAAGATCCCTGATGGTGAACCTCAAATTAGTGACAAGAAATAGTCAATGAGAATCATGATGCTTCATAATTTTTTTTGACATGAACTATTTCTCCCAGTGAAAAATGCAACAACAAAAGATGTTGCATAATACATAAGATGAAAAGGAGAGAAATCAAAGGAAATTCCAGTCCACCCAAAACACATATAAATATCTGCAATAGTAAGCAGAAGCTACAGTATCAGAAGTAAGCTTGATAAAAGAAATTTAATTCTTTTTTGGCTGCTTCATTTTTTATGAAGATCTCCACTGTAACTGTTCTGATTGATTCCAATTCAAAAATGATTCAACATTACGTAGCCATATGGCAGAAACAAGTAATGTGAACATTTGAAATGTCCGTAACCCTTCAAAACAACTTAAGTGACAGATAAAATCATCAATAAAACATATCAAATGCCATAACTACAAGATGGTATAGACATGGTTAGCTTGGTAAGTCACCTACTAATTGGCTTACATGGTAAGTCTGCCCATTATAAACTTAAGGCTCCAGTATCACTGGAAAATGAATCTTGTAGCTGTTATTTTTAAGTCAATGAAATATATGCAATTATGATTTAAAATATCTGTTGATTTAACATATGAATTCCATTGATTGATCAAAGCGCTCTCAACCAACACTTTCAGATGTTCTGCTAGTGCTGAACTTGTGCTAATATTAAGCAAAAGAAGTTCAGATTAAATAGTTGGTGGTAAGGACATTGTGAGCTGCGAGTTTGTATGCTTAAATTCAGGCAAAAACTCCCCAATAGTTATTATAAATGATGGAATAGTAATGGATGCAATACCGCAAGAACTCCTTCTCAAATGAGGTATCCTGAAGATCAACTGATCGAAGCTTTTGACCAATAGCACGCATCAGAGCCAAAGCATATTCTCCACTCAACACACATGCTGATCCACCACGTATGTCGACAGCCTCAATCTCAGACTCACTAATTTCAAGGCACACTTCAAGAAGTGGATTGAAATCAATATCCTTCAAGTATTCCAATAGAATCTCTAGGGTACATGATTCTCGCCGAGCCTTTCTAACATCAGCCTGAACCAAAAAGATTCAACTAAATGTTTCCATCAACAATAAACCATAACAAAGAAAGTATTATACAACGTAACAACTTCCATGCAGAATTTCCTTAACGAAAAAATAAAGGGAAATTCGACCGTATTGGAAAAAGCTTTTGATAAAAAATAAAATAATTCCCATCCGTGATAAAATCTCAGGAGATGATACCATTTCAAACATCATGAAATGAGCCATAAATAACTAATTAATGAAATACAACAAAGTCCACGTGGCCCAAACCGTAATCAATACAGACCTTGAAGAGACCAGACAAAATTGCAGGATTTGGTAATACATCAAGTCTACTGCAGGAATCAATATACCTGAAACCAAACCCATAAATTAGATAACTAGAAAGCAAAAATCAAGTATATATTTAGTAAAGAGTAAATTCTTTGTTTTTAAAATATGCACTAATTTAAGTGCAATAGATCATAAAACTCCAGCATGCAAAAACCTTAACCATCACTGGAGTACAGTAACCAAGTTGCCAAACAGACCCCTAACTCTAACCTCATTCACAATCCAGGTTCCAAAATTTATACCTACGAGTAGTCTAAACCTTAGAATACTAAGAATTAAATAAAAATTATAAATTGAACCAACTAAACCATAATCTGAGCTCAAAATAAGGTTCCAGAATTTATAGAAAAGCGGAAAAATGTATTAAAATTAGATGAAATTAGAACCTTTCTTCCAAGGTCTGAACATCGGTGGCCATGTGAAGAAACTCCGATCCGAACCTTATCGGCGATACTTGGGGAATATGGATTTGTTGTGAGTAAGGCGGATGAATTGATGGATGGATGAGTAATAACTAATAAGCATGAAGAGAAATGCATACGTGTAATTTGTAAGTGTAATGTGCTGCGTCAGTGTGCAGATAGATGCTGGTGAGACTGAGAGTAGCTGCCTGTGATTGGTTGAGAAATTTGGGTAACCAATCACATTTATTTATTTATTTATTTTTATTGTTTTGATTTTACAATTTAAATCTCAAGTTATTATTTAACTTTTTTGAGGAAGGTATGAAGTTTTGCTTGGGAGTTTCATGGTAGCGATTATGAGGGTAAATTATCGTAATGGTTTTAAAGGGTTTTTAGTAGCGATTTTTAAAACATCCAACCTGTACTTGGGAGTTTATTTTCTAACGGTTCTAATAATTTTTTAAAATGATAAATTTACATATATGCCCATAAAAATACCCCAACTATAACAAGTATTTGGGAGTTTTTTTTTTTTAATTATAAGATAAGAGTTCTTTATTTGTTTTCTACTTATTAGTATTTTATAACTTCAAATATGATAAAGTCTTCTTATATTTCTTCATCATTGTTTGTAGCATCTGGAATGATTGAAAAAATGTATCTTCACTTGAATCACTTCTCCAAGAAAGCATCTAGAAATGAAATTTTAATAATTTTTTTTTTTTTTTATGATTGCTTAAAATTATTTTATATTTAATATGGTTAAAGATGTGCATAATATGGTTAAATTTATTTATTTTTTGGATATAATTAGGTTAGTTTTATAGTAGATAGGGTATTTGTGGAATAAAATTTTACAACAAACCAAAACATTGTAATGACTGCTTAATACTAGGATACTCATAGAAATACATCAATAAAATACATGTATTGTGCTAAATGTAATTGGGCCCGAAAAAGTTTCTTTTATTACATATAAACATTCTTTATACAAACTAGAATATCATTTACAAAATGCTATTAAAATAGTGGACAGTGTAGCTATTGCTCCTTGCTTGCTGGCGCCCATCCAACTGCGTTCTCACCTAGATCCTGCAACCACAAAGAAAAACAACGGGGTGAGCACAAAATAATGCTCAGTAAGTAAATCCTCTACTCGACTGTCCCTGTAACTCTTTCTCTTAATTCTTTCCTTACACTTTTTCTCATCTCATTTATTTTCTCTTTCACATAGCTCTCTTACTTAACTTCTGCTATATGTCACGGCCTCATCTTACAGGAGGCACAGCCAGGTGGAGTTCACACAGCACCAACCCACTCTTCGTGACTTTACTCGTTCTCTATTTGTTCTTTCTCATGTTTACTCATTCTTTCTCACTTGATGTCATGGCCTCATCTTACCGGAGGCATAGCCGGGTGGAGTTCACAAAGCATCATCCCACTCTTCGTGACTGTCGGGTGGAGATCACAAAGCACCAACCCGCTTTTCGTAACTACCGGGTGGAGATCACAAAGCACTAACCCGTTTTTAGTGTTTTTCTCATTCTCTCTACTCTTAGGGTAGTTCATACACAAAGTTCTCTACTCTTTCTTAAGCCATTTCTCAATGCACAATTAATGCATATGGATGGTTCTTCTCCACTAATGCACTCATGAAATGCCAACATGCAATGTTGCAAGAATTAAGGTTTACTACTTATGATTCTCTTAGGCATTTCATCAAACAACTAATGTGCATACATAAACTCTACTTTATCTATAGCTCTATCCCTCTTTTGAAACATCCAAAATGGGAGAAAACTCCCTCACCAAGCTATAATTCCTGTCATAACATAACACTTCTAAAGAGATTTCTCAATCTCTTCCAATTTCATCTTAAACTACATTCTCATCACACATCACACTTCTCATAATTGAATTGTATTTAACAACCACAAAGCAATTATTCATCTCCATCTCAATTCTCAATAACATATCATCTAACAAGCATACACAATTTCTACTAAATCTCTACTCAAAAGAGTTCTCAAATATCAACTTGGATTGGGATTTACTTACCTTGTAAGGGAGAGATCTCACTAGCACTTTCCTTTCCTTTAGATTGCTTGTCTCTTCTCTACCCTTTAAACAATAACACCATCAGACTTCAATATACAATATTTGCAAAACTTCACATCTCAAGCAAGAATCCATACCTTAGGATGCCTTAGATTAATTTTCTACCCCAAACTACTCAAAAAACCCTCTACAATTCTTGAAAGGTTGAAGGGAAAGTTGAGAGGAAATAGAGAATGGAAGAGGCGGTGGAAGATGAAGAATGAAGGGTTTACTAAACTTAAACCCTTTTTAGCTCAAAATATCTTTATTCATTCCCATACTGCCCTTGCTCTTTCTTGAAAATTCTATCCTTGTCCTTTAATTCATTACAATCACACCCCCACTCTAACATATTCTCCATAAAATTTTCTTACAATTCACTCCCCACTTTTCCTACTAATTAGGGGTAGAATGGTTATTTTGCCCCTATGGAAGAATATCTAAAAACTTCATTAAACTTTTCAACTGGCCCGTCGCCGCGGCGAAGAACTTTCCATCGCCCCAGTGAAAAATGATAGAACCGACACTGCAATTACAAAGCCAACGTCGCCGCAGCGAAGAACGAAATTCCAAAATTCGCCAAAACTCAACCAAAATCAAGGCAAACACTCAACCAATGGCCAACCAACCAAAATAACAACATGCAAGCTCAAAAGAGAACACATCAACAAACATTCAAGCATACAACATAATTTACTACGTACCTCAAGTGGGGCGTTACAAACATCCTGATTTGGGGTGTTTTATAAACCCTTCAAAAATACATTATACTAGTTCTGAGGGATTTTTGAGCCAGTCAAAATCAATGCATAAAAAATATGGCAAGTAATGGTTTTAAAACACCTCAAAACCAGTCTAATTAAAAACTCTTCAAAACTAATAGAAATAAAAAAACTCCCAAGCAGACCCTAAAAGGGACTACTCACAAAAAAGTGCAGAGAAAAAGAAAGAAGGAAAATCACATAAACCTACTTCACTATTACAAACTAACAAAGATATACCCATCCGTTTGTAGTCAACAGTTAAAATAAACAGAACAAGGGTATAAGAGTCTTTCAAAATTATTTCTTTTTGGAAACCCAAAATTAGCCCCAATTAATCCAACAAACCTTAAGCCACCTTTACTATAGCTTTAAAAACCCCAAATCATTCTTCCTTAAAAAAAAAAAAATTAAAAAATTAAAAAAAAATTCTTTTCTCAAATTAAAAGATAAAACAAAACAAAAGTTAAAGAAAAATAAAATAAACGAAAGATTGAAAGTTCAGTATGTCACAGTCACTTGAGTACATTAGATTGTCTGGTCAAGTTATGACGGAACTAGATAGACAACAACATTCTTCCCTCTAGTAGTTGGCAACAAAATCTTCGACCACCACATCCTTCCTTTGATTTGAAACGTGTTGCTTTAGGGATTGGTTTGGAATATAGGGAGATTGGCTTTTTTGGGATTCGTTTGGTTTTAATATATAGGTTTTTGCAATTATGTTAACTAAAAAATTTTGCCAAATGGTTTTGTACTTGATTTATTAGTAGGCTAGGATCCAGTCACCTTATGTTCAGTATTAATGAGATTGATATTTTAGTAATTATAACAAAATTTAACTTTTTTATAAACGGAGGAGGTTTTGTTAGTGTTTGAACTTTTGTTAGGCTGCAATTAGAGGAGGTTTATGTAATTTTATTATTATTAATTTTTTTTTAAGTTTATGATATTTATTAGCAGGGCAAGTCACACATACAAAGGAGAATATAAAGATTTTTATTTAAGTAATTGGCCTGACTGTTATATTGCCGAGTCATTCAATCTCATTTATTATGTATTCATTAAGTTGGCTTTTTATAATAATTCATCCAATTATTTACCAACACATCACTCTATATGCACAGTTAATAAATATAATATTAGAATATAACTACACTTATATAGACGTTATACATAATTTTTCATATAAAATAATGTGTCAAAATATTGACAAATTTTTATATTAATTCATCAAATCATATTTTGGTACGTCACTTTATATGAAAAATTTTGTATTGAGTTTTTTTAAGTATAATATTACTTATAGTACAGGGCAAAAACCATAAATTTCATAAATTATCATGAGAAGGAAAATTTGGATTTGTAATTAAGTTAAATGTTGTTTCTTGGTATGGAAAAATAGCCATTATAATAGTAAATATTTCATCAATAAAGGAGGGGCATTTGCATATGAGTGCATACGAATATGCCTTCCGTTTTGAATGATCTTGACATAATAATAAAATATATATAAATGGGTTTTTTTTTTTTTTTTTTTTTCTAATGAAGGGGAGAGTCCGGATCAGTTTACGCACAGGTAGGGGTGTCAGCCGAGCCACTCGCGAGTCAGGTCAGCTTGGCTTTTTAAATACTTGAAATCGGCTTGAGTTAAATCGAGTCAAGCCAACTCGAGTAAGACTCGAATAAGGTACCGAGCCGAGTTCGAGTCTACCTCAACTCGGCTCAATTCGATTTGCAAGTCAATAGTGGCTCGTTTAAGGTTTTTCTACAAAAAAAAATACAAGTTTTAGGTCTGTCTTGTAATTTGACATGCAAAAGGTTTAAAAAATTGCAAATTAACCCTTTAACCCCAATTAACCCAAATCGCATAAACAATTTCCCGAAAATCATAAACCCTATTTTCATACTATTAATCATTGCTTATGTTGTGCAATTTGTTGGTGTATTTTGATGTGATTTATGTTGATTTGAATGTAAATTTACCAAAATTTGATCTAATTTGTGTAAAACAAGACTGCAAGTTATATAAAAAAACAGTCAAATGAATCGTAATAGAGCCATAATCGAGCTCGCGTTAATCGAGTCATAATCAAGCTTTTCGAGTTGAGTCAAATGAGCTCGAGTCGAGTCACGAGTCGGCTCGATTATAAATGAGTCGAGTCACGAGTCGATTTTTCCTGACTCAATTGACTCATGACTAGACTCGAGCTCGTCTAATGCTTAATCGAGTCAAGCTCGTTTAAGATGATACTCGGCTCGACTTGGCACGTTTACATACCTACTCATAGCTCAACTAATCCTCTGAGACTCTACAACTATCAGTCGAGTAAGAACTCTAATGGTTACCCTTATTAGCAATCGAAGAGAAACTCGAAGTCAGGACCTCTTGAATAATACACTTAAAAATCTCTATCGAACCACTCGACTACCCAAAGATAGTTATGGTTTTCTTATTATCTTATAGATTTTTACAAGGAAAATCATTAACCGTTTAAAATTTTATATCTTAAACTGGATTGGCAAGTTGTGAAAGGCAGCCAAACGTCTCAAGTCAAGTGTGTGTAATTAGAATCTTATCCAATTTATTGGGCCACTCATTCCATGTTAGAAGCCCAGTTATGACCAATAAAACAATGTGCTTCAACTTTTCCTCTGTGTGTGATTAGAATTTAATCCAATTTAGGCGAGTCATTCTACGTTAGAAGCCCAGTTCTGAACAGGAAAACACTGTGCGTCAACTTCTCGTCTTCTCTTCTGTGGGCTGGTTACAGGTTTTTTCAGGATTATTTGGTCAGTTTCAAGAAAATGAATTTGAATAAGAATACTATATCATATCACATTTAACATTAAACTACTTAATTTACATACATATAAAGGGTGTGATCTTTAATGAACTTTTTTGTATTTTTTTTAATATTGAAAATTATTTGAGAAAGGTAAAAATAAAAACGTGTTCAGTATGTTTGTTTGAAAACGGTATTTAAAGACACAAAAAATAAAAACGCGTTATACATGTTTGTTTAATAGCAAAAAAATATATGGTCAAAATTACAAAATTTATCACATACACAACCGATAAAAATCTTTCAAAATTATTATTTATTTTGGTCGTCTAGAAGAACTTGTCTCAAATGCGTCAATTTTTTATTTTCATTTGCAACTTTAAAATAAAAATATTGATTTAAAACAAAATTTATGGTTTATGACAGAGGACACAATATATATAAAAAAAATTCCCATTCTTGAGTTGGATTCCTTTCCTAGGTCATTCTTCCTCTTGACCCAACTACATTAATTTTAATTTGGGCCTGAGCCCAAATAGCATGAACAAAATCGGGACCCTTTAGATATAAAATTGTGATTAAATAATAAGTTGTGGACATTAATTATGAAAATTAGTAAGAATTTATTTCTTGTATCACTGACAACCCATTGAGCCATCGATGCTGCATATTAAAAAGAAAGAAAAATACCAATAAGAGGAACCTAAATGGGGTAACTTATATATATATATATATGTGTGTGTGTGTGTGTGGCTTTAGGCCCTTTGAACACTGTAGAAGTCCAATGTTCTAAGTAAGCCACAAATGTAATAGATGGTCCCAAGGTAATTTAACCTAAGAACTTAATAAAGAGATCAAACTTTTTTGACTACCAAATTAACCCTTTGGGATTTAGAGCTCATATTGTTGAATAACAATATTATTAATTCATAATTTGATTGTGATTTAATTTGGTCATCATTTACATTTTATTAATTTATTTATATGCATGGACTATGGTATTACCGTATTAGTGTGGTCCTCTTTTGTTTTGTGGACACTCTTAATTCATCCAAACATAATTTTCAATGACATTCAAATTGTTGGTAGGTACAATAAAAGACTTCCCACTTAAACAAATACTAATTCAAATTTACATAGAAATGCATTCAAAAATAAACTTCAATTATGTGTTTACATTTTCCAAACACAAAGTCAAAATTGGCTCCACATGAGACATGACAAATCAAATATATACACATAGAATTAACAAATGTAAATATCAATAAAGCAGCCTTAGGCACACAAAGTTGAAGTAGAATGAAAAGGTTTCCATTCTAATTATTTTAACCTTTGCTTCTTTAATCAATCGGATAATAACAATTTCATCCTCGAGGATTGGTCTAATATTTAGTCTTGTTAATTTTTTTTACTGACATCATGGCCCCTATAGTATCAGTTTATCTTGGTCCTTGATGTTTGCTAATGATAGAGACCAAATCGTTACTAATAAGGATAGCGTTACTAAAAAATTATACAAGACAAAAAAGTTACTTAAGCGAATCCTTAAGGATGAAACAGTAGGAGTGGGCAGATCTAGGTATCCGCCCAAATTCAAAAGAACCAAAACCAAAACCTAAAACATTGGTTCTGGTTTCAAGTACCCGGGTTAATTTTAATTACCCTATACTGTTAAAAAAAAATGACAAATAAACCCTTTAAAAATTATAAATACACCCTCAAAAATTCACAAAAATTATAATTTAATCACAATTCCTACCCAGGTACCTGGATCTCAGTTCCAATTCTTGTAGGGGTGGAATCAGAATCGATCGGTTCTTGATTTCTAAGACTGGAACCTATCCTGTGAGGGCCAGTTTCGGGTAGAAACTATAACCTAAACCTTTTGTACTCACCAATTCTGGTTCCAATTGGTTCTTTTGCACACCCTTATTTTATAGGTTTAAAACATTGCTAAGAAATTATATAAGACTAAAATGTAGTTAAGCCAAACCTTATGGATGAAATTGCTACTTTTCCTTCATATTTAGTCTCACCAACTTGTTCCTTGTTATTCTTCTCTTTTCAAAAGAGAGTATAAAGCTAACCTAATTATCAAATTAAAGATACCGGTCACATTGGATCCCATATTGAGAGGGAAAAAAGGTTGGATATGTGGTTTATAAGGGCTTGGGCACCCTCTTTTGACAAGCTAGTTTTCTTAAAAAAGTTATACCTAAGCCCATAAAAAGACGACTACCCAGCCCAATTCTACAAAAGCCCATTGCCTAATTTCTATCAATTTGGGAGTAGATTTCTATCAAATAGTATTAGAGCAGACCTCACCTTCCAAACTCACGTAGCAGGGCCTAATGGGCCCCTTGAGGGGCCGAGAAGGAGACTTACCGACAGGCTTCTAGGCAACGGAAGACCTGAAGGGAGAGTAGCAAGGGCTGATGAAGGTGGGGTAGCCGATGAGGGTGGGCGCTCTTTGGAAAGAAGACCAATGAAGGCGTTGGGTCTTGAAGCATGGGGGACTGTTAGGTCCTACATTAAGAGGGAAAAGGGGTGGCCATATATATATATATATTAACAAGGAAAATCGTTAACTGTTTGAAATTTTATATCTTAAATTGGATTGGCAGTTGTAAAAGGCAGCCAAATGTCTCAACTCAAATGTGCGTGATTAGAATTAATCCAATTTATTGGGCCAGTCATTCCATGTTAGAAGCCCAGTTCTGATCAACAGTGTGCTTCAACTTCTCGTCTCGTCTTCTGTGGGGTGATTACATCTTTTTGCAGAATTATTTGGTCAGTTTTAAGAAAATGAATTTGAATAAGAATAATACTTTGCATATCATATCACATTTACATTAAACTATTGAATTTACATAGATATAAATGGTGTGATCTTTTATGAATTTTTTGCATCTTATATATATATGGTTTTCTTATTATCTTATAGATTTTTGACAAGGCAAATCGTTAACCGTTTGAAATTTTGTATCTTAAACTGGATTGGTAAGTTGTAAAAGGCAGCCGAATGTCTCAACTCAAATGTGCGTGATTAGAATTAATCCAATTTATTGGGCTAGTCATTCCATGTTAGAAGCCCAGTTTTTATGAATTTTTTGTATTCATTTTGTGTTTTTTTAATATTGAAAATGATTTAAAAACGTAAAAATAAAAACCCATTCGGTTTGTTTGCCTAGAAATGGTATTTAAAAACGCAAAAAAATTAAAATGTGTTATGTGAGTTTGTGTAATAGCAAATATATATATGATAAACATACAAAATTTATCAGATACACAACCGATAAAACTCTTCCAAAATTACTATTTATTTTGGTTGTCTCGAATAACTTGTCTCAAATGCGTCATTTTTTAATTTTCACTTGCAACTTAAAAATAAAAATATTGATTTAAAACAAAATTTATGCTTTATGACAGAGGAAAGAGAACACATTAAATTTTTATTTAGTCTCATCGGACCCCTTGTTTTAGGTGTTTTTTGATTTCATATTGTTGCAAAATTGTAAAGAAATAATTTTCTCACATTTTTTCAAACATAAAAAATGAAAAGGGTAGATGGAGTTTATAATCGAACGGGCTCATACTTGTTCTACAAGGTAACCTTTCGATATATACAATTATAAGTCAATGTCCATTATAACTTTATGATGACAATGTTTATATATCAAGAAAAAACGAGAACAATAAGAATATATGTACATATTTTATTTTTTTTTGGGATAAGGGAGGGTGTTTGGATCAACTTGCGCGTACCTCAATTAATTCTCAAGAGACCTGGAATTGTTGGCCAGATAAGAGCTCTAGTGACTACCCTTATTAGTGCCTAAAGAGACGTAAACTTAGATGCTCATGAAACCTCTTTTTGCTTTTTTACCATCAAGTCACCCAATGGTGGTTTACAATAAATTTTTTTCTCATTCCTTTTGGTCTTTACTCTTTGGGTGCGTTTGGTTCAGAGAATGTTTAATTACTACTGGTAAGTTAGATTACCTTGAAGATTACTGAGAATCTTTAGAAAAATGTGTTTGGTTAGTTGGAATAAGTTAGTGGGTATGTTATATTAATATGTTTGGTTGGAAGGAAGAAATTGGTGAGTATGTTATTTAAATTACTAAATTATCTTCTTTTAAAATATTATTATAATTATTAATTTTTGAATAATTTCTTTTAACCCCCAACATTTCAGATTTAGCTAAAACACCTCAGCTTATATAAAAACTTTAATTTATAACAAAATAACACCCACCACCCCAAGCCATTGCCAACCACCACCAGCTGCCACCAGAAAGTCGTCGAAGTTGCTAAAAATAGTCGAGAGTCGCTGGGAAGCTCCAGGAGGCTCCGCTATGGCCGTTTCTAGCCATATTGATGGCCGAAAACCGCCATATCAGAGTAGATCTGATAAAAAATGGCCAAATCCTGGAGCTTCCAAACGACTCTCGTCCATTTTTAGCGACTCCAGAGACTCTCCGACGGTGGTTGGTGAGTTGTTGGCGATCGTGGCTGGGTGATGGTGATGGTCTGTAATTTGTTTTAAATATAAGGGCATTATTGTAAAAAAACTTAATTAAACAAGGGTAAAATTGTAATTGTGGATTAATGTAAATTGATTTTAAAATAAGGCCATTATTGTCCAAATTTTTTATTAATAAATAATAAAATTGCAATAAAAATAACATAACCAAATAATCTTACAATAAGGGATAAAATCAGATTACCTCCTATATTACCACCAGTAACTGCTAGTGGTATTAAAAAATTATCGGAATCTTATATTGTTTGACAATCAAATGTAATAATCAAATAATATAAAATGATATAACCCCCAACCAAACGCCCCTTTAGGCTTTATTTTCCCTTTCCTGATCATTCTTTCTCTTGATCCAACTCCATGAATTTTGATTTGGGCCTTAGCCAAATATCCAGAACAAAATCCGGATCCATTAGATATGAAATTGTGATTAAATAATTAGATGTGGACATTAATTATGAAAATTAATTAAGAATTTATTACTTATAATCACTGACAACAATTGAGCCATTGATGTATCATCAATTTTTATTTTTTATTTTTATTAAGAAGAAAGAAAAACACTAATAAGCGGAGCCTAAATGAGGGGACCTCAAATATAATCCATAATTAGATACTCATAGCTCCGCAATCTGCAGTTGTCATTTTTTTAAACAAGATTCTCTGGATTTGGAAATAGAAGCCCATATTGTTTTTTTGATAATCGAGGTGTCTAGGTCAGCTTGCGCGTGCCTCGACTAATCCCTGAGACCTATGGAATACCTTACAAACCTAATATTCTAAAATAAGTTACAAATGTTATAGGTAAACCCAAGGTTTAGACCTAGAAAGTCCATAAAGAGAGCAAACCTTCTTGACAACCGTTTAATAGTTTGACAACTGTTTGGTAACAATGAATAACAGTATTATTAATTCATAATTTGACATCCATTTAATTTGTTCATCATTTATTTATTTATATGCGTAGACTATGGTATTAGTGTGGTCCTCTTTTGTTTTGTGGACACTGTCAATTCATCCAAACATAATTTTCAATGTCATTCAAATTGTTGGTAGGTACAATAAAAACTTCCCACTTAAACAAATACTAATTCAAATTTTCATAGAAATGCATTCAAAAATAAACTTCAACTATGTGTTTACATTTTGTCATTTTCCAAACACAAAGTCAAAATTGGCTCCACATGAGACATGACAAATCAAATATATACACGTAAAATTAACAAATCTAAATAGTCAATAAAGCAGCCTTAGGCACACAAAGTTGAAGTATAATGGAAAGGTTTCCATTCTAATTATTTTAACCTTTGCTTCTTTAATCAATCGGATAATAACAATTTTGTCCTCAAGGTTTGCTCTAAGTGCTTTAGTCTTATAAAATTTTGTTACTAACATTATGGTCCCTATCAGTTTACCCCAGTCCCTGATTTTTGCTAATGATAGAGACCAAATATTTACTAGTAAGGATTAAATCGCTGCTAAGAAAATCTATAAGACTAAAAGTACTTAAGCTAAACCTTATGGATGAAGTTGTTACTTTTTCCTTAATATTTAGTCTCACTGTTGTAGATTTGATGGCTTCAACTTGTTCCTTATAATTCTTCTCTTTTCAAAAGAAAGTATAAAGTTAACCTAATTATCAAATTAAAGATATGGGTCACCTAGCTTTTTCCATGAACCTGTCCCATCTCTCTTTCCCCTACATCTCAAATTTCTAATTTTTTATTTTAAAAATTCAAAATTTTGAGGAAATCCCATTTTTTGAAATCTAAAAATCTAAGTATAAATTGAAAATTAAATATGACTTTAATAAAGTGATTTATTTTAGTAGTATCCAAAGATACAGTATAATTCCATAATTAGTTAAAGTGTTAATATAGTATTGCACGTGGCTTGGACGCGTAAAGAGGAAGGCTGTTTGAGGAATGAGGAGAGGACTGACTCACTGTATTGCTTTAATCTTTATGCCTTCTGATTTACTTAAATAAATAAAAAAGGAAACACGTTATAACATGGACTTTACCTTAATGAGGTCAGAAAGGAAACATAATAATATCAAATCGGAAATTATTTTTTAATTTAGTAGTTGAAGAACATAGTGGCAACACATTCCCTAGTAGTAAAATATTTCTCATAATTAAATTAATTTTTAATTTTTTACGTGTATTTAAAATCTTCGATATTAAGTGCATGCTTCTTACAAAAGATTAATGTTCTCGGATTGTTTAATTTGAGCCACATCCAAGCTTTTCACAAACCATCAATCACCCCTAAAAGAATATAATTAGGGTTCACATTAATCCCCTGAAGTTTAAAAAATAACATAAATCCCCTAGTTATTAAGTTTTAGATAGGGGTAGGCAGGTTCGAGTACACGCCCAAATTCAAAAGAACCATAACCTGAATGAAATATAGGTTCCAGTTCTAGATACTTAGGTTAATTTTAGTTATTCCCTACTTTTAAAAAAATAACAAATAAACCCTCTAAAAATTATAGTACACCCCCAATAGTTAACAAAAAATATAATTTAGTCTCAGTTCCTATCTGGATTTCAGTTCCAGTTTTGGTTCCTATAAGGGTGAAGCCGAAACCGACCAATTCCTAATTTTTAGAACGAAAACCTACCCTGTGAGGGTCGGTTTCGATCAGTTCTTTTGTATACCCATAGTTTTAGATGTTAAAATAAAAATAAGAGGGTAATTTGGTTATATTTACTAACTCATAAAAGAGTAAATTTTAAACATGCATTAACAATTCATTAACCTTAGGGGAATATTTGTTATTTCATAAATCTTAAGGGGATTGTTGGATTATAACACACTTTAGGGGGGGTTTATTTTTAACCAATATAATTGTTCAAAAATCTTGTATTTTATTGAATAATTATAAGGAAAATATAGTTTCAAAAAGCTTAAGCAGGCTTCAAATTAAATAATACCAAACCCATTTTTTAAAATTTTATTTGAAATAATTAAATGTCATTGGACAAAGTGAAGAAAGGTTGGCGAATTATTGAACCTCACAGTTTCAATATACATTGCATCACAATAAGTCATAAAGTTGGCCCATCATTTTTTTTTTTTCTCAGGCTCATGAATATTAACTCCTTTTCCATTTAATAAAAAAATAAGTTACAGAAAGATTAAGTCCATCTTTTTAGCTTTAAATCAATAAAAGAAGGTGATAATTAATAAAATAAAGATGCCTTTGTCTATAAGGAACAGCAATTTTGTCTGGTGCCTCTGCCCCTTTCTTATAAATACTTTGAATTTTGGTTTGGCCCACTAACACCCACTTATAATTCTTGTGCCCCACTTCGTGATATGCATTAAAAAAACTTTGACCCCCAATCTATTGGAAAATGACATTTTCCCCCCTTCAGAAACACCCAATGTTACCCCAGAGTCAGTCATCCCATTTTTAATTTGACCACTAAAATTCCAGTTTTCCCCTTATTTTCATGAATGGAAGGATAAATATTTTTAGAATCAATTAATAAGAAATTTGTAGAAAATAATAATCAATATTAAAATTAAAAAAATCATCGAAGTCTTTGAGTTACGTTACATTTTCTATCTCCATAATATTATAATTATGAGGTGAATTGAATAGATTGTCTGTTCACAGTTAAGTTTAGTGTATGAATTAAAAAATAGTAGGGATTTGCAAAACCACCACCCAAAATTGGAACTGATGGGTACTCGGGACCCTCATAAGGTAGGTTTCGGTTCTAGAAATCAAGAACTAGAACCGGAACCAAGATTCGGGTACCCCAGTAGAAACCAAGATTAAATTATAATTTTTATAAACTATTAAGGGTGTATTTGTAATTTTTATAGGGTTTATTTATCATTTTTTAAAAAGTAGGGGCAATTAAATTAACCTGGGTATCCAGAATCGGAACCGAAACATGTGTTTCAGGTTCCAATTTCAATTCCAAATCCAAGGAACCAACTGGTTCTAGTTCCTTTGAATTTGGGTAGGTAGCAGGACCCGCCCACCCCTAAAAAATAGGGGTAACTTTGGATGTTTCCAAAACTAAGGGACATAAATTATTTCTGATAAATTGGGGGTAAAAAAAATAAATCGGTCGGCCTATAAAATAAAAGGTGAATCTGGCAATCTGCTTGGGTAGATATTAAAAGTTTTGTTTAAGATTTTTTTGGTTTCATGATGGGGTTCATTGGGACAAAATCAAAAGCCAGATAAATTAAAGAGGAAATTAGAATCCAAATTAAATTAGATTTAAGCAATCAAAATGAACACATGAAATTGCAATGCCAATACAACACAATCCTACCGTCAAGATTTGGTGAGGTGAGGTAGCATCAATGTGTTTCTTGAAAACAACAAGAAGCCAAAAATGTTTTTGTTTTTATTCTTCTAACTCTTGTGAAATGTTTAATTAATTAATTAATAATCTTGTACAACAAATTTTCTTTAGGAATATGCCATGGCTTTGTGTATTTGTAAGGTTCTGTTTGTTCCAGCAGATCTTTAGGGGAATAAGAAATCGATTAGTGTTTTTTCATCGGAGATGTTTGTCTTTTTCGATTTAACAACAATATTTATAGATCCGATCTAATATTTATAGATGGGTTGATTATATATGATAAATCATAATCTTGAATTGAAATTTGGCATATAAACCAGAATTTGTGTAATCTTATAAAAAACCTCCATCCCAATTCGAATCTTACAAAAATATATAATTTAATCATCCAAAAAAAAAAAAAAAAATGACGCTTTGTCACCCTTAGACTTTTAAAATACCACTTTAGTATCTAAAACACGATTTGATAATTTTCGTTGTAAGGATGGGCAAAATGGTCAACAAACATTCTAGCCACTAGAGAAGAAGAAAAGAAAAAAGACGGTGCACATTAATAACATCACAGCCAGCGATTTTTGTTATTTTTCGATTGGTTCCAATGTTCAAAATCATTTATGAGACCACCCACATAATCTCTATCACCTCCTCTACAAAGCCCAAGCCTCCATTTGCCGTCATCACTCACAATTTCCAACCACCACCTACATTCGCACGACCGACTCTTCAAGCTGGATTTCTAGTCGATTTTTTTGCTAGAAATTCCCCCTGACACCACCATCACACTTCCCACAACCTACTCTACAAAACCCTTACCTCCATCACACTCCTTACGTTGTCATCTCTTGCTAATGTGCGTCGTCCTTTATTCTTTTCTTCTTCTCCGATGGCCAAAATGTTTGTTGACCATTCTATCCTCACTTATAACTGACTTTTTACCATCTTGCCATTCCTCACAACGAACAAAATTGTGCTTTGGTTACCAAACTGATATTTTAAAAGTCCGAGGGTTGGAAAGTGTCATTAAGCTTCTTCTTTTTTGTGGGAAAAAGTTGTTCAACTCTTTAATAATAAATCAAATATTTTGGAATAGAATTTGATAGTTGTGGTGATAAATTATAATGTTATGTTGTGTGCCATTTCAAAACATTATCAATTTGCCGAAAAGGGTAAGAAAACAAATATAGAAATGGTATCAAATAAGTATAAAGTTTACATGGTCCAATCAAAAATAAATAAATTATCTGTTATGTAAATCTTCCTAATGTTTAACACACAATCAAGATAAAACAACCACAACAATACACACAAATTTACCATGGTTCACCTATTCAATATTGGTTAGGCTACGTCCACGTTGAGCTCCGTAATCATAGGAGCTCGCTGCACTAATCAATTACTATCAAGAGTTTACACCATAGATTAAAGATTAATCACTCAAGATTACAACTCAACCTTTCTCGTAATCTTACCTAGAGAACACAATCAGATTCCCTATTAACTTGAGAGTAAAACCCCTCTCACTTGAATGAAAACCAAACACTCACTCACCAAGATTACACAGATTGAATGTAACAAGAGTAACAACCCTTCAGCAATTGCTCTAAAATTCATGAAGAAGAGAACCTGTAGCTATTTCCCAATTTGCTCCTTTATATAGTGTTGACCATATTGTTGATTTTCAGCCATTGGATCTGCAGTTGATCAATAGCCAGGATTCAATTCAGTAGCTCCCAAAACGACGTCACACCACTTATGGCCAAACAGCACCGTTTAATGTCTTCAACTCAACAATGTCCACCTTGAAGACTTGAAACAGTCATCCTACCAATCATTAATCAGTGCAGCTCACTCAAATCGAAGTCCCTCATCACTCTAATGCTCCAGCCTAATTTACAAACAACAAATTCAAGCAGTGCTTGAATTTGGCTACTGTGACTACCTTAGTATCCATATCGGCTGGATTGTTTTCAGTAGCAATCTTCTTCAAATCAATCTCACCTGAAGCCACCAAGTACCTCATAAAGTGATAGCGTACATCCACATGCTTAGTTCTTTCGTGGTAAACCAGGTTTTTCCTCAAATGGATCGTACTCTGGCTATCTGAGTAGATTTTCACCTTTCTATTTGTCAAATTTGCCTCTGATAGGATTCCCTTTAACCATACTGCCTCCTTGAATACATCTGCAACTGCAATGTACTTGGCTTCTATCGAAGAGAGAGCCACAATGGGTTGTAGTTTTGATTTCCAGCCTATGCAGTTTCCTCCAAGGATAAAGTAATAAGAAGTGGTGGATTTCCTTGTGTCTTTATCACCTGCAAAGTCAGAATCTACAAAACCAACCAAATCAAGTGAAGTATCCCTTTTTCCATATTCTAATCCAACCCACAGTGTACTATTAATGTATTTAATCACCCATTTTAAAGGAGTCCAATGTTCAGCCCCTGGATTGGACATAAATCTACTTAACATGGATATGGCAAATGANTACAATCAAATATTGAAGCCTAGAGATTTTTAATAGTTTAGGCCCATTCGTTTATGAATTATGCGTTTTATTTTCAGTTTTCCTCCCTTGAAAATCACATAATTCCTATAGAGAAAGGTTTTTAACACAAAATTGTAAATGAAAATAAAAAATTGATATACTTAAGACAATTTTTTTGAGACAAACAAAATAAATGATATCTTGAAGGGATTTTATGCGGTTGTGGACGCGACAAATTTCATATTGTTCATTATTTTTTTAGTATGTGTCAAACAAACATGTCAAATACATTTTTATTTTGTACGTTTTCATTATTTTTTTAGTATGTTATCAAACAAACATGTCGAATACATTTTTATTGTTTAAGTTTTCTAATACGTTTTTAGACAAACATATCAAACATGTTTTTGTTTGTCGCTTTCTCTAATTATATTTAATATTTCACAAAAAACAAAAAAATGGGATACACAGAATTATAAAAATAGAATGCACCCTTCATATTTTATATTACAATCTTAAAGTCAATTTATATCTCTTTTGATCTTTGATGCATGTGTCAATAGAGATTAGAGGGTAAAAAGAAAAAAAAAGTTGGTAAGAAGATGAAAGAAAAGAGAGTGAAATTCAAAATAAAACAGTTCATAAATAATAGAGTAAACAACTATTTCCCACCCAAGGTTTGCCTTAATAACAATTTCCCACAAACACCAAATTACCACCCACTCCGTTAGTAGTTTTTGTAATGTAAAAGGGTATAATGGTTAGACGACGGGTAAAAGTAAGGGCATTATTATCAAATAATATTTTAATAAAAAAATTAAAATTTGAAATTGAAGTGTAAGGTTGGGGCATTAACAAGTGTCCATGAGAGTTGACATTTGAAAGAAAAGGAAACTGAAACGCTCATGACCTTTGACAGAAAAGGAAAAGGAAACGCAACGTTTGTGTGTTCTAGAAGCGGCGACTCTCAGGTTTTTAGTTAACGTCTTCGACTGCTTTTCTGGTGACTGTTTACGGCAACCAGTGAGTGTTAATGGCAAGGTAGACTAGTGGTGGGGTAGCGGTTGGCGAGTTTAGCGTCTGTATACATTGTTAACGGTAGGGCTTAAGGGTTGTTGACAACGACTTTTATCGGCGAACGATTAGGTTTTCCACGACTTCTAGTGACGAGTTGGTCTTCTGATTGTTGAAGTCCATAATCGTTGAGGCTGTCAACGATAACTTTAAGTGTGCAAATGTTTGAACTTTTGGAGGTAGTCATCTTCATTTATACTTTTTTTGTTTTGTTTACTATAGGTTCTGTTGAAAAGAAAAGTTTTTTTCGTTTTGTGGTAATATATATGTAACTGTGGTAAGTTTGATGATTTGAGTGTTATATTTATCTATAGGTGGGTCATGAAACTTATCAAGAAAAGACAATTCGTGTGTGACCAAAGAAGCTTGGCATCCTAATAATGTGGGTATCTCCTTCTTTGTCTTTTGCAGTACCTTCTTTTGAGCATTTGTAATATGTGCATGTATGTATAAATTAATTCTTCATGTTTATGGTTTGAATGTGATCTTGTTGTTATTGTATGTGCTTTCACTACTTTATAAAAAATCTGACAATGGAAAAAGAGTAGTGGAGCATTGTTTATTCAATGGGTAATTTTTATTCAATTAATCATTAATCCATTTATTTTATATTGAAATCATTGAAAATTATGAAGTTAGATTTTAATTGTTAAAATTGTGGTTCTGGATGTACTTGAAAATTGGTGTTGAGAATAGGTTTTCATGAGAGTTTAAGGAAGGTGTTTTTAGAGTAATAAACGGTTTTTTATGGAAGAAATTTTGTCCCCATTTTTCAATACTTCAAACCAAAGTGAAGGATTTTTAAGAATTCTCATAAGCATTACCCAAAAAAATCAACTTAGTGTTTATTGAAGTCTTTAGCTGTGTAGATATTTTAAGTTTGACTAGTCATGTGTATTAGAATAAATTATGCTGCTTTAGTTTGTATTAAGTTCCAAGTTCTAAAGCTGATTTACTGCACTTTTATTAGGCTTTGCTTGTTTAGGATTGTCTATTGTTAGAGTCATGAAAGTGACTCTATTTTGGTGATAAAAATACCTCATGTGTGATTAAATTAAAGTATATTGAGATAATTAAAGAATTTATGAATTTATTCACGAATGGGGTATTTTTATCACCAAAATAGAGTCACTTTCATGACTCTAACACACTCCCCAACTTACTCTTTGCTCGTCCTCGAGTAAAGTTAAAGGAACTCTTTCAACATTCTCACAAAATCATACACAACCATATTCATCAACAACCAAGATATTCATCAAAAGGTAAAGTGAAGAATTTGAACATAACAAGTAAATAACACAATCCTAAATAAAGAACTAAAGTTTCTGTCAAGATTTTCATGATAGGTAGTGTTCCTTGCTGAAATTGGACGATTAAAATTCCAATATGACGAAAGAATGGATGATGGTTCTCTAGGATATTATGAACGCATGTATAAACAAGAAGTACAATACTACACTTACAACTTAATCTCACAATTTTGACGTGGCAGCTCACAATAAGTCATGTCCATCTTTAAGCTATTACATTAGGATTATAAAAGAAAGTTTGTAAGATTAGGTTGTGAGCCAATTTTTATTAAAAAGAAATATGGGTCCATCCCATTAGCTAATGAGTATTAACATTCATATTTTTGGTTTGGGCTTAATAGGTTGGGTTTGAATAATATTTAAGGTCCACCTTCTCTGCTGGACCTCTCAAGAAGATGTGGCCCTACTGAAACTATTAAAATGCGTTTGGTTCAAGGAATATTATATTAATAGAAAGTTGGATTACCTTGAAGATTACTGAAAATATTTAGGAAAATATGTTTAGTTAGGTTTGAATAAATTGGTGGGTATGTTATATTGATATGTTTAGTTGGAATGATAAATGGGTGGGTATGTTATAAAGATGACTAAATTATCCTCTTTTTTAAATATCAATAAAATATTATTTTTATTATTATTTTTTGAATAATTTCTTTTAACCCCCTACGTTTGAGATACTGCTAAAACACTCTAGCAACCAAACAAATTTAAAACTTAACAAAAACAACCCCATCCACCCCAAGTCATTGCTAGCTGCTTGCCACCACCATCGGTGGCATTGTAAGTGACCGTAACGGCTCACGATAGGCTGAATCTGACCGGCTGTGCTCTGATATGGCCATTTCCAGCTAGATCTACGGCCAAAACTGGTTGTCCTTAACGGCCAAAGTTCTGGCCGTTGACAGCTAGAGATCTAGCTATCGTTAATGGCCGTTAATGGCCATAATCTGGCCGTCTAGTCCAGAAGCCGTTGATAAGGCCGGAAACAGCTAGAACTATTTTGGCCGTTTCTGGCCATATCTATGGCCATATCAGCGCATGACGGTCATTTTCGATGACTTTAGGAGGCGACAACCTTCTATGGTTGGCCAGCTACTACTTGTGGTGGGTGGTGGGTGGTGGGTGGTGGTGATCTTGGGTGGCCTACAATTTGTTTTAAATATAAGGGCATTATTATCCAAAAACTTAATTAAATAGGGGTGAAATTGTAATAGCAGATTAATGTAAATTAATTTCAAAATAAAGGCATTATTGTCCAAAATTTTTATTAATAAGGGGCTATTTGGATTGGGGTATATACGATAATGGGGGTAATCTTCGTTTAGTTTGCAAGATTCTGGTGTTTGGTTTGCGAGTAATAAAATATTACGGTAATCTTTTATTGCAAATAGTGTTTACTGATGGTAATGTAGGGGATAATTTTATTACCTTGTTAGGGGTGTTAGTAAAATATTACTAGGATAATTTAATTTTTCTACCCATTATGCCCTTAATTAAAAACCATTTCAGACAAAATTGCCCTTAAATGTCTACCAAATAACAATTAGCCCATCCCCCATATATTTAAGAAATTAGCTAAAACACCAGCCATCCAAGACCACCGCCAGTTGTTGGTGTCAGTCGCCGTAATGGTGCAGGACTAGCGGGATTTGGATGATCGTGCCCCGGTAAAGCCTTTTCCGGCCACAAATCCAGAAACAACTAGATCTGACATTCTTATGGCCGTTTCACGACCGAAGATGTGGCCGTGAAATGGCACGACCAAAGATCTAGCCTTTTCACGACCACATCTTTGGCCGTGAAATGACCATAGATCTTGCCATTTTTCGATTATGGATTTGTGATCCATAGTCATTTCTGGCTTTGTCGATGCACGACTAGCCATATACGGCCAGTCGTGTGCCATTCTGTCAACTACCGATAGTGGCTGGCGGTGGTGGATGGCTGTCAGTAGTGGCTTGTGGTGGGTGGGGGTGATTTTGCTATAAATTAAAGTTTTATATGGCTAGGGTGTTTTAGCAAAATTTCAAATGTTGGGGGTTAAAAGAATGATTCAAAAAATAATAATAAAAAATATTATTATATTAATATTTAAAAAGGAAGACAATTTAGTAATCTATATAACATATCCACCCATTTATCCTCTCAGCCAAACATATTATTCACCAATTTATTTGAACCAACCAAACATATTTTCTAAACATTCCTAATAATCTTCAAAGTGATTTTTCTTTCTGTTAATATAATATACCCCTATAATAAAACATTACATGATTCAATCGCCCCCTAAGGGATAAAATTGTAACAAAAATAAGATTACCAAGTAATCTTAAAATACATAAGAAAATTGAGGTAATCAGATTACCTTCTATATTACCAACAATAACTATTATTGGTTTTAGAAGATTATCGGAATCTTATATTACTTGACAACAATGGTATAATCAAGTAATAAAAGACGACATTACCTCAGTAATTGGGGATTACCCTTAACCAAACACGCACTTAAGGGAAATCGTTAGTCCCTATCAATTGATTAGTAACCTCCATCTTTAATTTTAATGAGGTTAAAAAGGGTAAATTTTTTATTATATTAAGTAACAAGTAATTGTCGAACGGTCGTCACAGTCACAAAACTAAACCTAAATACCATAGTTAGCGGTAAGTGGGTCGAATCCACAGGGGCAAGACTAACAACCTAATGTATTTTGAGTACGGAAATAAAATTGGCCAAATTGATTAATGAAACTAAACAACTAAATGCAAATAATAAAAGAGGGAAATTAAACTAATAAAAGAATTAAATAAAAACGTTGCGTTACGTTTCGGTTCGACACAAGACCAACTCACACAATTCTCCTCCACCCTCTATGATCCCTTAAACCTACAAGGCAAGGTAAATCAATGAAATGGTTTGCCGGCACTCTAGGTATAATCTATCTATCTCACTCGATCACTCAAGTTCGATTGGTTAAAGACTATCATTAAATGCTGATAAACGCTACAAGACAAAACACTAGTTGGTACGCGATTACAAATACAATTTGTCAACACGTATCTTCCAAACCAACTTCACAATAAACGTAACACAGTAGAAATGAAATTAAATCCGAACACAACTCAATACATCGATGCGAAGTAATGAAAAGCAATATTCATTATTCAATTATTCAAACCAACGTTTATCATTTAGCAAGTTCTATGAAAACATAAATCACAAGGACAACAATATTCATCACAAATTATGCTCAAATCATATTAAAGTATCGAAATCAAACATGAAACGAAAAAAAGATATAATTCGAAACACAATACTACCAATGTCCTACAATCGGGTCATCCAACTAGTCGAGAGCTGATGAGCAGAGCCGTGGAGTCAATCTCGATCTCGCATACGCCGTAACAAACAACTGGGAACTAGCCGCTCATGGTGGTGATGACGGAGGCTAAAACGGTGGAAACGAAGTTGATCATGGAGGAGAGGAGGTAACAACAGCGATATGATATGAAGAAGGGGTGAAAAACGACCAACGGAAGCTCGGAATACGAAAAGTAGCACTTGCCGAAAAACGTTAATTTTCCAGTGGTCTTCAGAAAATGTGGCGGAAATAGGATTCGAAGGTACTGATGGAAAGCTCTGAAGATGGGGAGCTCAGATCAGGTCCTAGGAGGTGAAGGGTTGCTGGAAATGAGCAAGATCTCGGCTGGAAAATAAAGAGGCGCACGGCTAGATGGCAGATTCCGACGGTTTTCACGGCAACTGAAGCTTGGAATGGTAGTTCGACCGTGGGGGAAGGAAGATCAAGTCCTGAGGAGCTGAAATGTCATCGAAAAATGGAAGAAATTGGCCTGGAATGCGAAATGTCGCGGCGGCGGAATGTGAAGAGTCACAGCATTTCGCGTGATTGGCGGTGGTTTGGTCGGTGCTATGGAAGGGGAGAAAGGTCGCGGAAGATGCGAAAGAATGGAAGAGTTGTCAAAAATACTATGTATGGTGTCGGCGCTGTGGCTTTTGATGCTTCCTCTTCTTTTACACAAAGTGGAAAACATCACTTTGGTCCCTACATGATTGAAAAGTGGTAAAATCAGCCCTTATAAATATGACAGATTACCCCTAAACAACGTAAATGAGACAAAATCACTTCAATCCATCAACCAAACCTAATATCAACTCATATCCTTTCAAAATCATTTCAAACACGTTAAATCATAAGAAAAATATTAGGATACGATTTTGTGATAAATTCATAAATTCTTAATTTTCTCAATATACTTCAATTTAATCACACATGGGGTATTTTATCACCAAAATAGAGTCACTTTCATGACTCTAACACACTCCCCAACTTACTTTTGCTGTCCTGAGTAAAGTTAAAAGAACTCTTTCAACATTCTCACAAACCAACACAACCATATTCATCAACAACCAAACATTCATCAAAAAGATAAGTGAAGAATTTGAACCTAACATGCAAACAACACAATCCTAATAAGAACTAAAGTTTCTATCAGATTTGCTATCTCCATCAAGCTTCTCAAACACACATTCATATTCAATCCCAATGTTAAAATGTTATGCAAAACTCCAACTTATGTACAGACAACATAATGTCATTTTCCACACAAGATTTTGACATATTATTTCTGCTTTCATCACTATTTTTTTTTTTTTTGTAAGCTTTCTAGAAGGTCCGTGTAACGGGCTTTAGGTCAATGACTCCCAAACCAGATGCATAGGGCACTAAGTGTAGAACACTCCTCGAACTTACTCACCCGAACCAACTATGCTACAAGTCAAGATTATTTCTTTATTTTTTTTTTTTATAAGCTTATGATCTATGTAATGACTTCTTAAGCTTCTAGAGGGACATGTAACGAGCTTTAGGCCTACCGCTCTCAAGCTAGATAGCTTAGGGGATTAGGTGTAGAACACCCCTCGGGCGTACTCACTCGAGTCAAATAGGCTACAAAATCAAAACCAAATCATCAGCAACATTTAAGCACTTTTAACACACGCAAGATAATAAAATGAAATTACTCCATGGGCATGTAAAGTATGTGGGAGACTTGCGTAAACACTAAAAACACATGACATTTACACAAAACAATGTCTAATCACAATATGGACAAACCTAGCACAAAACAGAACCAATAGTTCAATGTTTAAAACCATGTTACAACAAAATTTTTCAAAAACCTCACAAACCTTTCAACTAGCATCTCAATTGCTTCTAAAATGGTGATTATGCATGAATTCATGAATTTTTTAAAAATAACTCACTTTAGGTCACTTAACCACTTTTGGACTTACAAGAGTAAGATTCAAACATATTTCAACAAAAAACATATCATCATGTCACAAAAAATTAAGCACAATTCATTCAACACACAATCTCCACAAAAGCATCATCAACAACATTTCACAAAAATACACAATCTCCATAAAGCATCATCAACATACTTCACAAAAAATATCACGATCTCACAAAAGCATCACAACAACACTTACAAAAATAAAAACAATCAACACTCCCAACTTAAAATGTCATTGTCCTCAATGACCCACAACTACAAACCATCCCCAACTTAGCATCAAATTATCTCAAATGGCATATGATCAATAACATTAAAATCGTCCAACATCTTTGAGAACAAGAAATTAACAAAAACAACATATAAGGTGGAGAGATACAACCTGAGGAACAATGGTGGGCTGTCACCAACGGAGTTTGTGGAGCATGCGTAAGCGTAGCCTTGACATAGTATGAGTTTCCAAACATGGCAATCCCTGCAAAGACCAAAAACAACAAAAACTAAAAGCAGTAAAAACATATTTACAAAGTCTTCAGCCAGACTCAGTGCACTGACAGGCTATGTGGTTCTAATAAAGAACACTCCTCAATCACCTCTCCATCAATAATGCCATCGACATAAGGTTTAAGTCTTTGGCCATTAACCTTAAAAAACTTGTCCCCTTTTTGGGTTTTTGGATTTAACAGCTCGTGAGGGAAAACATTAAGAACAATAAAAGGGTCATCCATCATGACCGAAGATCCCCGGAAAGAGGCAAAGCTTAGAGTTTAAAGAGCCACACTTTTGATTAGGAGAGAATGACTTCTAACAATGTTGTTATCGTGAAAAGCTTTAGTCTTCTCTTACAGATGCGAGAGTTCTTATAAGCTTCGTGTCTTAGCTCATCTAACTCCAAAAGTTGGAGTTTCCTATGGTCACCGGTCGTGGTCATATCAAAATTGAATTTCTTGTGGCCCAATATGCTCTATGTTAAGTTTACAGGTAAAGACATGCTTTCCAAAAACTAACCGATAAGGGGACATGCCAATAGGGGGACGATATGCAGTTTGAAGGCCTAAAGTGCATCATTCAGACGCACGACCAATCCTTACGATCGGGCGTACCATTTTCTCTAAGATAGTCTTATTTCCATTAGCACGTTCCTTTGTCCACTAGTTTGAGGGTGATAAGGTGTGGCAACTCGAGGGGTATTGAGTATTTTTTCAATAGTGAGCCAAAGTGCTTATGGTGGAAATGTGAGCCACCATCACTCTGTGGCGCGCGGATGACCGAAATGGCTAAAGATGTGCGATTGAAACAATTTGATGACCACCCTATGATCATTAGTCCTAGTGGCAATGGCTTCTATCCATTTAGACACATAATCCACTACAAGCAAGATATATTCAAAGCTAAAAGATGAGGGGAAATGGACCCATGAAATCAATACCCACACATCAAATACCCCACAACAAAATAGGATCAGGGGCATATATCTCGTCTACAATATTCCCCCACTTTTTGACATGATGTACAAGCACACCAAAAAAGAATACATCACGAAAAAGAGTGGGCCAATAAAAACCACTGGAAGACCTTTTAAAGCGGTCCTCTTGCCACTATAATGACCACCACAAGTATAAGAATGACAAAATGCAAGCACCATACTAAACTCGCGGTCGGGAACACATCTCCTAACAATCTGGTCTGCACACACCCTGAAAAGGTCGGGTCTTCCCAAAAATAATGCTTGATGGTTGCAAAGAAATGATATTTCTGAGTTTTGGTCCACCCTAATGGTAATTGTCATCGGCCAAGTAATTGACTATATGGGCATACCAAGGTGCTTTGGATTGGATATCGCAAACAGTGCTCATCTGAGAAAGATTCATTCAAATATTGACCAGGGACATACTCTGTAAAGAGTCTAGACAAGTGGTCGGCGACCACATATCACCGCCTTTTTATCTTGATTTCTAGATCAAACTCTTGTAACAACAAAATCCATCGAATTAGCTAGGCTTAGTGTCTTTTGGCTAACAAATACCTAACTGCAACGTGGTCTGTAAAGACAACTATTCTAGACGATAAGACCAGAACTTATCAAGGGAAAACACTACTACAGCAACTCTTCTCCGTAGTGTGTATTACATTGAGATCGAAGAGGGTTTTGCTTGCATAGTAGATACACAATGGGCTTTTTATCCCCCGTTGGCCAAGGACTGCACTAATGACATAGTCGACGTGTCACACATCACTGCAAAAGGTAGGTTCCAATTAGGAGGTTGCATGATGGGGTGTGTGGTCAACGCTTCCTTCAAAATGGTAAAGGCAATCATACAAGAGTCATAAAAAACAAATGGCACTCTTTAGCAAGCAAACACACAAAGGCTTAGAGATCTTGCTAAAATTTTGGATGAAATGCCTATAAATCCTGCATGGCCTAGGAAGGATCTAAATGTTTGACCGACGAAGGCGGTGGAGTGAGAAATCAACTCTACCTTTGCCTTATCCACTGCTATCCTCCTTGGAAACTCATGACCTAAGACAATTCCCTCTTGAACCATGAAATGGCTTTTTCCCAACTAAGAACAAGATTTGTCTCTTACAACATTTCAACACCAACTCAAGTTTTTTGAGACAATCATCAAAAGATGCACCAAACACAGAAAAATCATCCATGAAGACTTCAAGGAATTGACCCATCATGTCAGAAATATTGATAACATGCACCTTTTAAACGTTGCCGATGCATTGCATAACTGAAGGGCATGCAACGAAAGGCAACGCACCAAAAGGACATATGAAGTGGTCTTTTCCTAGTCTTCAGGGGCAATTGGTACTTGGTTATATCCAAAAAGCCATCCAGAAAACAATAGAAAGCTGCCCTGTAAGTTTTCTAGGATTGGTCAAAAATGAGAGCGAGAAATGAATTTTCTAGTGGCTAGGTTGAGCTTCCTATAGTCAATGCAAATTCTCCATCCTGTGGGAGTACGGGTAGGAATTCGCTCACCTTTTCATTTTCAACAACGGTGAGGCCCATCTTCTTAGGTACAACATGGGACGGACTCACCCATTGGCTGTCGGAATATAGGGTAAGTGATACCCACATAAGCCATTTGATCATTTCTTTCTTCACCACTCCTTCATGTTAGGTTTAACCTTCTTTGAGCTTCATGCACTGGTTAGCATTCTCCTACACAAATATGTGATGATACACAAAGAGGGCTAATCCCTCGCAAATCGGCTACGACCAACCGATTGCTTCCTAGTTGTGGTCAAGACCGCCACTAATCTCTCCTTTTACTCACTATCTAAGTTGGCGACAATGATCAGGGTAAGGTCTGTTGGATCCTAAGAAAACATACTTTAAGTATCAGGAAAGGCCTTCAACTGCAAGACTAGTGGAGACTCAATTGACCTCGGTTGTGTCGTCTTAACAAAGTGGTAAGGGTTACTATGATGTTCTAAAGTCGGCGCTCTAGAGTGGGCGGACCTAGCATATACAGCACACTAACTCCTGAATCTCAGACACGACACTCAAGCTAGATATCTTAATAAATGGATTCATAGAGTGTAAATTGCATCATCACATACATCTGTGGGGCGTGAGTGGTGTGCTGTCGTAGGCAACCAAGATTAAAAACCTTCCTAGCTAACTACGAACTGTAAATAGGGTAAGCAAGGTCGATCCCACGAAGAGTGTCTAGCCGAATTTTCAATGATGTGATAAAGGTGGGGGGTTTTGAGTAAAATAGAAAACAATCTTAGCCAAAAACAAAACAAAAAACAATTCATTCGAAATCAATTAATATACGAAACTTGATCCCGTCAACATCCCATTGGAATCTTACAACTGATCATGATGCAAAAGTAAATCAATTTTACTTTGAATATTCACCGTTAGAACTATTTCCTATCTCTCCTTAATTGTAATTAATTAGGAAACAAGCGATCTTAATTAATCACCATTAAACAACCTAGACAAGCACTAAAGATTTAATATACATGGCAGCCTTAAGAATTAGAGAGATCGATGAAACTAAACAACACAAACTCAAGCGGTGTATTTAATTTAGTCGAGTGTTCCTCTTAAGTTACTAATTCCTGACGCAGCAAATTAATAACCCTAATTGCGTCACAAGTTAGAGGATCAAACAATTACGGATTTGATATCTAACTTAGCAGTAGATTGTAACAAATAATAACTAGTAGGCCCCCTAGCAATTAAATGAAACAATCATGAAAATAAGAATAGAAGAACATCAATACTCAAAGCATAAAAATGAACACTGAATAAAACGGATTAGATCTCACAGTTATTGATTTCGAAGCCTCCGTTTCCTTCAGCAAGTTATAAAAATTAGCCTCTCATGGCCATCACGAAAATTCAAAGGAAAAGTTACAGAGAAGACTAGAGAGAGGCGTGTGTTTCCCTCAAAAACCTAATCTGATCCCCTTAAAAAAAATCCAGTTCAGTATTGGTCCCCCTAAATCTCCTAAAAAAATATTCTAATATCCAAATAAACATTAATCCTAATTTAATTCTAATTAATTGATAATAGAATAAACTCCTAAAATAAAATAGGAAGTGGTGATTCTGAGCTGTAACTTGCGGGCACATGTCTTCAATCTTTCAATAAAAACTGCCAATTGATTTGCATGACAAGGCAGAATGCTCCAGGATGTCGGCAGTGCAGGTGTTCACTCAAGCCCGATTACAACCTTGATGCAGTGAGTATCTCTCCAAACTCAAACATGAATTCTTATGGTTCCACAGAATTTTGAATCATCCAATCTGAGCTCGGATGAGAGAGTTATGCCCAGTTACGAAACAATGTCGAAACTGTCCGAATTCACTAATAGTTCTGTTTTGCAATTAACGCCCTCATTTGCATCCTAAATCAAAATAGAATAATAATGAGTACATTTAGGCAACAAATACGTATAAAGACTAAACATTAAGGGGGGTAAATATGACATTTTGCATTTCATCAAATTCCCCCACACTTAGCTTTGCACGTCCTCGGGCAAACAATTCAAACAAACGTACACTCAAGTCATATCAAGAACACCATCATCTCAAGTCATATCAAGAACATCAGCATGATGCATAAGCACCAATATTTAATCCATGCAATCATACCTAACTTAGGAAGCAGCAAAAATAAAATAAACAGAGTTAATGACATCATCTATTTTCATCATCTTCCACAATTACTCTAATCAGTCAATGCAAACAAGGAAACTAATCACAACCAATTCATGTACAACTCCCCCTCAACTTTTTCCTCAATTGTTTCTCTTTACTACTACAAATTGGGTAGCAAACTAAGGATTTTTTTTATTTTTTATTTTTATTTTTGGTTTTAAAAAGAATGAGTGCATTTCATGCTCCATCTCATTTCATGGTTGTGTTTTGAGTGAGTGCGTTTTACGCTCCATCTCGACTCACCACATACCTTCTTCGTTCCTATTGCTTAAACCCCAAATTTAGGACTAGCTTAAGAGAAACAATTTTTTTTTTCTTTTAAGGGTTGTTATACATTCCTCAATCATGCTTCGTCGCCAAGTCACACAACTTCTCAAGAACAATGTTTCAAACTACAAGATTCAAATATGATAACTCTATTTTATGAAATATTGCTAACATCCTAAGTCAAGGAACATGCTCAACAACAAAGTCAAGTTACTATTCATACATCACTGGACGTTCAAAGACATGACTTAAAGCATAAACCTTCCTAAAAACAAAAACTATTGTTTTTTTTTTTTTTTTTTGATTAAACACCAACTAAATCCCCTCCCCACACTTAAACTGACATTGTCCCAATGTAAGATGAATGCAAAGAAAGGCAAAAATAACCTAATTTAAAATGCAAGAATAAGAAAAAAAACTCTTGGGTTGCCCCCAAGCAAGCCTTTGTTATTGTCGTTGACTCGACTCAAGGCTGTCTTCTTCAATCTGATAAGTCGGATCCTCAAGGTCCATCCTGCCACATTTTCTTCTTGGAGACCTTCATAGAAAGTCTTAAGTCTATGGCCATTCACCTTGACACTTTTCGAAGTTGCTAAACTTTGATTTCAACTGCACCATGAGGAAAATATTAGTAACAACAAAGGTCCAATCCAACGAGAACACAACTTACCTGAAACAAACGAAGTCGTGAATTGTATAGAAGGACTTTTTGACAACTTTAAACTCTTTCTAGAGATCGTCCTATCATGAAAAGCCTTGTCTTTTCCTTGTTAATCCTTGCATTCTCATAGGCATCATTGCTAATTTTCTCTAACTCTGTAGTTGCAACTTCCTGTGTTCTCCACTTTCATCCATCTTCGTTAAAACTCTTGATTGCAATAAGTTTGTGTTCTAACTCAACTAGAAGATGCATGCTTTCCCAAACACGAACCGAAAAGGTGCACACCAATGGGGTCTTATATGCAGTCCTATACGCCCACAAGGCATAATCCAAACGCAAACTCCAGTCTTTTCTACTTGGATTGACCGTCTTCTCATAGATGGACTTGATCTCTCGATTTGACACTTTCGGTTGTCCACTAGTTTGCGGATGATAGGCAGTAGACACCTGTGGGTCACATGATACTTTTTCAGCAAAGCCTCCACAGTTCGATTGCAAAAGTGAGTGCCTCGTCACTTATTAGAGCTCTTGGAATTCAAACCTGCAGGATATGTTAGACTTGATAAAATCTGTAACAACTTTGAATCATCAGTCCTAGTGGCTTTAGGTTCCACCCATTTCGAGACATAATAACAGCAAGTAAAATATAAACATAACCAAAAGATACAGGAAACGGTCCCATGAAATCGATGCCCCAAACATCAAAAATTTCACAAAATAGTATGAGGGTTTGTGGGCATCTCATTTTTTGGGATATATTACCTGTCCTTTGACAATTATCGCATGACTTACAAAAGAGTATGAATCTCGAAATAAAGATGGCCAAAAGAAACCATATTCTAGCACTTTTTCGCTGTCCTCTTAGCTCCAAAGTGACCTCCACATGCAAAGAATGACAAAAGGTGAGAATGGAAATAATCATTCTCTGAACGCACCTTCTTATTACTGATCTGCACAATGCTTCCATAAGTAGGGGTCATCCCCACACATAATATTTGGCATCACTCTTCATCTTATCTCTTTGAGCCCTAGACAAAAACAGGAGGAAAATGTTAGTAACCAAATAATTTACAAGGTTTGCATACCAAGGTAATGTCACACTCGTGGAGAACAATTGCTCGTAGGGAACGTTTCTTGAAATGAAGTTCATCCTCCACGTGAACTAGACGACTCAAATGATCTGCAACACGATTTCTGTCCCTCTTTTATTTTTGATCTCAAATCGAATTCACTCAAGAGAAGTATCCACCTTATCAATCTCGGTTTTGCCTCTTTCTTCGTCATCAAATAACGCAAAGCTGCATGATCAGAAAAAAAAAAAAAATTTTGTACCAAGCAAATAGATCAAAACTTTTCTAAAGCAAAAAAAAACAGCTAAAAGTTCTTTCTCAATGGTGGATAATTTCTCTGGGCATCATTCAAAATCCTGGAAGCATAATAAATGGCATGAGATGCTTTCCAATCCTTTGACCCAAACAGGCCTACTACATAATCACTTGCGTCGCACATTATCTCGAAAGGAATGTTCCAGTCAAGGGGCTAGATAATTGGGGTAGAAGTCAACAGTTCCTTCGCTTGTCAAACACCACTTTACATGCCTCATTGAGCTCAAAAAACCACATCCTTTTGAACACAATTACATGGGTAATGCTATTTTGGA